>NC_081158.1:6573244-6661152 GCF_012432095.1 Onychostoma macrolepis | reverse complement strand
ATCTTGATATTGTAACTATGGTCTTCAAACTGATATGCCCCACTGCAAGTTTTAAGATTGACAAAAATTAGAAGTGTAAATAAAGGAATTACTAAATTAAGTGCGAATAACTAAACTAAAAGTAAATAAATAAAATAAACGACATTTACCTGCGGCTTAGGTAGCCTACTGTTTGTTTAAAAGGTAAAAACTAGACTAACCTAATCTTAAGGTGAAAAGCTTTAGGATGAGTACCGAACTGTTTCATTAATTAAGAGATGTTAAAGTTTTATTAAAAATAACGTTCGTTCAAATGTTAAAACATTACTTTAATTCTTTTAAATCTTTGCGGCGGTCTCTCCTTACGCTGTTAGGGGCTGGTAGTAGGCGTGGTCTGGCCTGCTCGTAACCTCATTCTGACATTTGACACGCTAGTGTGCGGTTATCTGACGGAGGCTGCGTAAGATAGTCTGCTCTTTTTCTTTTGTTTAATTTTTGTAACAGGATTTTGACTTTTTACTTAACGAACGTGTCAGATGCTTTTTTGTTTTAGAAGACGGTAAGATGAGTCAGCTCTATTTGCTGTAACTTGTAATGTTAGAACGTTCGCTTCTGATGCTTTTTTGTTTTATAAGATGAGACAACTCTATTTTCTTTAACTTGTGTCAAAAGCTACCTTTTAATCTGTAATTTTTAGAACGTTCGCTTCTGATGCTTTTTTGTTTTAGAAGATGGTAAGATGAGTCAACTCTATATTATTTAACTTGTAATGTTATGCTATTGTTTTAACTAACGTGTCAGATGCTTTGTTTGTTTTAGATGTACAGACACGTACACTTCTACTTTTTATTTAACTTAAAACGTTTTTAAACTAGTTAGAGTTCGTTACAACAACACTAGCAAGTCGTTGCTCATTTTACTTATATTTTTTTTCTTGATATGTGTGCGTGAAAAAATCCAATAAAAACTTCCCTTTGTCCCGTTTAACACAGTTTCACAATTTAAAGTTTAAACACATAACAGTCTTCAATGGCCCACACACAAAAACACGGTTCCCAAAACACACATTCCTTAGGATCACTGGACAGTAAAAACAGATGACCATTTAGATGGGTGGGGGCGGACAAAACAGGTGTCCAGTTTGGGTGGGAGGGAGGGGTGGGGGGTCTTATCTTTATGAGGGGCAATAAATCAAATTTTTTGACATTAGGTGCCCAACTATCTCTCTGTCCTTTTTGTATATGATTAGCAACATACGGACTAGGCTTACACAAATGACATTGATTTTAATATGTATAACTGCACAGTGTATAACAGTGTATTTAAACGGCCTGCTCGACCAAATGGTTGAGAGAGGAGTACCTAACTTAACTCAAGCTGACTGAGCCATCTCTACCATCTGGTTGAGGTATGTTATGCCAAAAAATCCACTAGATGTCACAAAGTCAATCAACAGCACTTGTCACAACACTTCCTCTAACATGGATGTCAGAAACAAAGAAATCAGTCTCAACTGTTCTTGGTGAAATTTTGCAAGGTAAGCATATTTTTTTGACATATTACATTGTAAGAGCCCTAACTTTACAAAAGTATGTTACTTGGTGCCATGAAAAAACTTTAGTATGTTTTTAATAATTTTTTATTTCATTCTTCACCTTATGGTAGAAAAGTAGAAAAGCTAAGCTAATGTTTTCAGATCATCCATTTCTGCAGAAATATAAACTTCTGATCATTCATAGCTATGAATATGACACAACTATTGTGATTTCTTCATGAATATATTGAGATCATTTCTTAAGTATGTATTTTAAAAAAAGTAAATATAATGAATTAACGTGTGGAAATCATAATTATCAGAGGCAATTACTTCTTAAATGACAAATGCTGGTGTACTAACAGTACTAAAATTGTAAGAAATTGTTATTTGTTTTTTTTTTTGTTTTTTTTACAGTTACTAGATGGATGTCAACAGTTTCTATGGTACAAGAACGCACACTCTTCAGGCCCTTGCACCAGAAAACCCCTCAGAAAAGACTCTGATGCTGATTTGAACCCCCTGTGGTTGTACAGTCACCCTTCCAATACTTCAAAATACTCTTCACTGATGAGACAGTTTGTTGCTCATCATACCAAGCTGTCCTCTGCCCAGGAGCTGGGGGATCCAGTCAAGACCAGCCCAGAAGAGACTGAAGATTTTCTCTCCATGCTACTCTTTATGGGTGTTTTCAAATGTCCATCGCTGGAGGATGACTGGCACGCTAAGAATCTGGAAGCATGAAGACATTGAGGAATTCCAGGTCACAGAATCAAGATTTGAACAAGATTTTGTGGATGAGCTCATGATAAGATATAAAGGCACAAGAGCTGGCGTCCTCCGCCAATATACAGGAGAATATCATCAATATGATTAGAATATCATCAAAAAGTTGATTTATTCCACTAATTCCATTTAAAAAGTGAAACTTGTATATTATATTAATTCATTACACACAGACTGATATATTTCAAATGTTTATTTCTTTTAATTTTGATGATTAGAGCTTACAGCTCATGAAAGTCAAAAATCAGTATCTCAAAATATTAGAATATTTACATTTGAGTTTGTATAAATGACCATCCCTACAGTATAAATTCCGGGTATCTCTTGTTCTTTGAAACCACAATAATGGGGAAGACTGCTGACTTGGCAATGATCCAGAAGACGATCATTGACACCCTCCACAAAGAGGGTAAGTCACAGAGGGTCATTACTGAAAGGTGTGGCTGTTTACAGAGTGCTGTATCAAAGCATATTAAATGCAAAGTTGACTGGAAGGAAGAATTTGGGTAGGAAAAGGTGCACAAGCAACAGGGATGACTGCAAGCTTGACAATACAGTCAAGCAAAGCTGATTCAAACACTTGGGAGAGCTTCACAAGGAGAGAACTGAAGCTGGAGTCAGTGCATCAAGAGTCACCACGCTCAGACGTCTTTAGGAAAAGGGCTACCAAGCCACTTCTGAACCAGAGACAACGTCAGAAGCGTCTTACCTGGGCTGTGGAGAAAAAGAACTGGACTGTTGCTCAGTGGTCCAAAGTCCTCTTTTCAGATGAAAGTAAATTTTACATTTCATTTGGAAATCAAGGTCCCAGAGTCTGAAGGAAGAGTGGAGAGGCACAGAATCCATGTTGCTTGAAGTCCAGTGTGAAGTTTCCACAGTCTGTGATGATTTGGGCTGCCAT
This sequence comes from Onychostoma macrolepis, assembly GCF_012432095.1. Classification (NCBI taxonomy): domain Eukaryota; kingdom Metazoa; phylum Chordata; class Actinopteri; order Cypriniformes; family Cyprinidae; genus Onychostoma; species Onychostoma macrolepis. The sequence goes on along the minus strand of NC_081158.1, from coordinate 6,657,952 downwards.
GTCATCTGCTGGTGTTGGTCCACTGTGTTTTCTGATGTCCACAGTCAACGCAGCCATCTACCAGGAAATTTTAGAGCACTTCATGCTTCCTTCTGTTGACAAGCTTTATGGAGATGCTGATTTCATTTTCCAGCAGGACTTGGCACCTGCCCACACTGCCAAAGGTACCAAAAGCTGGTTCAATGACCATGGTGATACTGTGCTTGACTGGCCAGCAAACTCGCCTGACCTGAACCCCATAGAGAATCTATGGGGTATTGTGAAGAGGAAGATGCGATATGCCAGACCCAACAATGCAGATGAGCTGAAGGCCACTATCAGAGCAACCTGGGCTCTCATAACACCTGAGCAGTGCCACAGACTGATCGACTCCATGCCACGCCGCATTGCTGCAGTAATTCAGGCAAAAGGAGCCCCAACTAAGTATTGAGTGCTGTACATGCTCATACTTTTCATTTTCATACTTTTCAGTTGGCCAAGGTTTCTAAAAATCCTTTCTTTGTATTGGTCTTAAGTAATATTCTAATATTTTGAGATACTGATTTTTGACTTTCATGAGCTGTAAGCGCTAATCATCAAAATTAAAAGAAATAAACATTTGAAATATATCAGTCTGTGTGTAATGAATGAATATAATATACAAGTTTCACTTTTTGAATGGAATTAGTGAAATAAATCAACTTTTTGATGATATTCTAATTATATGACCAGCACCTGTATTGGCAATAAACCAGATAAGTGTGGCTTTAAAATCTTCTGCAGAGCCGGTTCATCTGGCATCATCCATGATCTGCTGCCGTATCGAGGGGCTATTCTTCAGTGAGGAGGAGCAGATGCTACCTTTAGGAGACAAAGGTTTCTTGAAACATAAAAGTATAAAATGACATCATATTACTATCTTTAAAAAATATATATATCAAATTTTTTGAATGAAGAAAGAATGTAATGTCTTTGGTTTTGTTACTTTCAGTTATTTATGTGTTGTTTATTTTTGTTTATTGTTAAAAAACAAGAAAACTATAAATATTTGATGGCATACATATTTTTATTTTTTTTATAATAAATTAGTATTATAGTTCATATTTTCTGATTTTCATAGTATGTGAATGAATTCCGGTACTTTTACCATAAAACACAATGTTTAAACAAAGTATGTTTAGATCTTTCAAGCTATAAACTTCAGACTCAGCCCAGCTCTTCAGACTGATCTGACCGAGTGTGCTATATCTTTTCTAACTGATCAGACTTATGCCTGGCTCACACTACAGGGTTTTTAAAATCCTAACCGATTATGAAATCTGGTTGCAGCACACACATACGGAGAATCTTTGCAGATTATCTTACCCTCAATTCTTAAACATGCACACACTACAAGATTTGAAATTCTCGGAGCATCACACACTACAAGATGTTGTTAAGATTATCTGCCAGAGGGAGCGCCTCACGTGATCTAGAGGAGACGCGGAAAATTGGATGTAAACGAAATGGATACTGTAGCGCGACAACTTGCTGTATCGATACTTAATGTTTGTAGCGAGAAAAAACAAAAGCTGAAGAGCAAACGATTGTGGATGAGAAAATGGTTGGGGAGACGTGGTCAGCACGGATTGCCAGTTCTTCAGCGAGAATCGGAGGTAAGAATTTAACTACCAGTATTACTATCCTGTTAATGGTGGCGTGTTTGAATTTTTACCGTCATAGCGCTAATGTCTGGCTAGTTCATAAGCCATATTGTCACCTGTTGCAGTGTAGATCTGTGCTGTAAAATGAAAATAAATGTAGTTATTATGAAGAAAAGTGTCTACATATTCTAATATAGAGACAGGATATGTTACTGTTGAGCAACAGGACTGATTAGGAGTGTGTAAGTTGTAACTGTGGTGACCAGTATATTCACTGAATGTAACGTTAAAACCTGGTTCTATCTATCATCTGCATTATACTTTTGATTATTATTATTGTTATTATTACTAGTGGGACTCAAAATGGTTATGTAAAGGGTATGTTTATAAATATGGCCAAGGGTAAGCTTATTTAAAATATGATTTTTGTTTTCATGTATAACATCAGTTGGAGGACAGGTCAGGCTTCAGGGAGCTGCTGCTGATGACCTCGGATGAGTTTGAAAGCCTGCTGGGGAGAGTAGAGCCATTGATCACCCGACAGGACACCAAGATGAGGCGGGCAATTACGGCCAGGGAGAGGCTCTCCTTGACCCTCAGATTCTTGGCAACAGGTTTGTCTTTCATGTTTTCATTTTACAGTAATGTTAACTTTCTTCTGTTGAAGGCGAAACCTACAAATCACTGAGTTTTCAGTACAGAATTGGGGCTACTACTGTATCTGATATAGTGAAACACACGTGTGCAGGCCTACATCAAGTCTTGAAAGATGATTTTCTAAAGGTTAGAAATCCTTAATATTTTTATCATTAGTATCACAACAGCAAAAATTCTGACATACAGTATGTACAAATATGAAGATAAGCAGCATAGTTCATAATGACAAACTTAACATTTTATAAGTATGCTTGACTGGGGAGAATTGATTGTACATTTTAGTTCATGCTGAAATGGGTGGGCTAAGTAGGGTTATAAAAATGTGTGTGGGGAGGGTGACTTGAATTCATATTTAGAAATTCAGTACAGGCTGAGATTCAAAAGTTACTCTAGGAGATTAACTGTCAAGACATCTCTCATGTTGACTGTTGAAAATAAATCTCTTGTAATGCTTTTATATTTGCAGACACCAACATCAGAGGAGGAATGGCAAGTAATTGCCAAGAACTTTGTGGAGAAATGGCAGTTTCCACATTGTCTGGGTGCTCTTGATGGCAAACACATCTATACAAGAGTAAAGTAACCAATTAACAAATTAGAAATAAATAATGTATATGTGAAAATGTGTGCATGTGTATAACGTACACATAACTACTCTTCCTCTTCTTCTAGCATCCTCAAAAAGGCTGAACAGGGCCCTGAGGGGGCATGTGCTGATGGTAGTGTTGAGGTGTCTGTGTATAGAGGGGTTGAGGTGGGCATTTGTGTAGGTGTGAGAGGTGAATATATGGGTGGTGGCATGTGTGAGGATGGTGAGGAACTAGATTGGTCAGCCTCCCGGGCCTCAAACAAAGCATTCATTATTTTTCTTTTTACCCCGGTCTGTATGCTTGTACTCTTTATTAACCGGAGCTCCACAGCAACCTGGTTTCCAAAGGAGCTGCATGCATCTGGGGGTGCAGAACTGAAGCAGACATCTGCTGTAACAGCTTCAGTTTTTGTTGCTCAACAGTGTCTGTGTCAGCTTTTCGGCGTTTAAGTGCAGGCCTGAGTGGGAAAAATGAGTTGTGGTCTTCACCCTCTTGCTGAGTAGAGGGATGTGGTCCTATGGTTGAGATAAGATTAAATTATAATAACATTAGAAGAACTTCAATCAAAGTATGTTTTTGCATACAGCCAAAAGTATTTGCAAACTTTTAATTATAATTTTTTTTTCATTGTTCTTGATTCTTAATACTATGTCGTTACCTGCATGATCTACAACTGTTTTTTGTTTTTTTAATTGGTTAAACTGCTCAGTGTTCTTCAGAAAAATCCTCCAGGTCTTACACATTCCCTGATACTCAAGAAAGAACCACAATGCAGGTAATGACACACAGCATTAAAAATCAATTATGTAAACTTTTGAAGTTTTTAAAAAAAAAATGTGAATCACATGAATTGCTCCTGACCTGCTTTGCAAGTTGTCTGCAAGTATTGTTCTGACAATGGCCATGTTCACGTGTGTAATTTGAGGATGTTTTATATTGATGAATTGCTACCTTATCCAAAGATCATCTATTTAACTTTATTTAGTTATTTTAAACTCTAAACACATCCTGTCCCTTACAAAAATTTACTGCAGTTTTTTTTAAAAGTAATACTGCAGTTTTTGTTACATGTAGAAAAATGCAGTTTTTTGGACACGAAAAAACTGCATTATTGCCGTTTTACTGCAATACATCTGAAGTACTATTGAAATACAACTGCAGTAGAGCTGTAGCATTACTAACAAACAACTGCAATAGAACCACAGTATTACTGCAATAAAGCTGAAGTAGTACTACAGTTATACTGCAATAAATCTGCAGTAGTACTGCAATATATAATACAACTGAAGTATAATTCAATACTACCAAAGTGCAATACTAATAAAATGCTGTACAGTGTGCAACCAGAATATTCAGAATAACAAGTTTTATTTTACACAACTGCAATATAATAAATTAAGGTACAAAACAACAGTGAATGTCTCAAACAGCAATGCAACAATAAATGATTTTACTTTTCTTTAAACTTAAAATAACAGGCTGAGAGTTACACTAAATGTATTTAGTGTTTATTTACAAATCACGCAATCATGCACATTTCTTTCCGCATTATTCAGGCAGGTTTAATTTTTTAAAGAGCTTATCCTCATCGTTCTGCTTGGTTCTTATGATCTACATCTCAGATGTGGAAACACTATTTTGGATGTAGTCTGGAAAAACAAACAAACAAAAACTATCAGAAATTCTCAAGTTTCAGTTACACTTTTCACTACAGGCACATTTAACATGCTTAAAATATATCTTGAATTGTGATGTCACCAAGTGTTTGTGTAAAGTATTCATTCTACTCCCAGTTCATTTCTTATGGCATATTGGTCAGCATTAACAATGTCTTTGAACACTCCAGGTAACAGAAGTTAAAAGGTTGGTTCACCCAAAAATGAAAATTCTGTCATCAATAACTCACCCTCATATCGTTCCAAACCCACAAGTCCTTCATTCATCTTCAGAACACAAATGAAGATCTTTATAATGAAATCTCAGAGCTTTCTGTTCCTCCACTGATAATCCATGCAACTACCCACAATAACATGCATTTCTGGAAAAAAGCATAGACACAATCATGTTTAAATACTGTACAGAGTCCTCCAAAGTTATTTGCCCTCTTTATCATTTTGGTTTTTCGTTCAAAATTCTAACCTTAAATAAATAAATTAAATTAAAAAAATAGAAAAAAATAATTTACAAATATAAAAGTATATAATTGAAATACTACTAGAATACAGTATATAGAATATATGTGTTCCACAGATATTGTGCCCCCTTCATTTAATACTGTGTGTAACCTATAACCCTCTACACACATAAGTGCTAATCCATGGCTAGGTGTGCATTACATGATTTTAATGCATGAGGTGGAGGCAAAGAACCACCCGACATGAAACAGGTTGCCTCCACTGAAGTTTATTAAAATTGTGTAATACACACCTGTTACAGCTAGTTTAAAAAGTTAAGTTAAAGCTGCCTTTAAAGAGATAGCTAACCCGAAAATGAAAATTCTGTCATTAATTAGTCACCCTTGTGTGGTTTCACACCCGTAAGACCTTCATTCCTCTTTGGAACACAAAGATATTGGTAACACTTTACAATAACAGTACATGAATTATCATGTACTAATACCTTAATTAATAATTACTTGACTATGAACTAATGAAGAGTTAAGACATGTATTAATCAAGAACTAATGAAGAACTAACTTAACTACGACATGAGTCATATGAATTACCTCATGAATAACACCACCTTAATTACATGTTAGTTCCTGCATGTTAGTTAATGTATTAATTAACACTTTGGGGTAAACTAAATCAAACATGCTCTAGAAGAAAGATTCATGAAAATGGCACACTGCAAAATTGTTTATAAATTTTCCACCTGCAGCTATGTCACAAACATCAGTGAATGACAGTGGATTTCTTGCAATATTTACGTTTAACCTAACTCATCCAACGCACAATGATGCATTCATAATTAAAAACAACTTCATCTCATCCTGTTTGGAGTGATTCCACTGCTGCCCTCCTACAATAATGTATTCATTAAGCAGATGCGATTTTCCAAATTAAAATCAGTGTTAGCATAGAGATGATGGTTAGGTTATGGATTGGTTTACTGTCTTTATATCATAATAATGCACTGAAATCAGACGTTTGTCTTGAGTTCTTGCTCTTCTTTTGGGCCACTATTGCCCCTTCAAAATGTTAACCTTCCTCCTACCGTTCAGTTCCTTCTCCATCCAGATGCAGTCACATGACCTCTGCTCTTCCACTTTTTTACAAACCACCAAAAAACACCAAATATCTGATTTAGATGAGCTGAATATGTATAAAACGTGTAATTGATAACTTTTTAAAGATGTGCCCTCCAAGACAAGTCATGACATGATACATTGACAACTCATGAATTCATGTTAAGTTATAAGTAATTAATGATGAGTTAATAATAATGTGCCCCCCCAAGTAAAGTCTTGACATTATGATACATTAACAAGTCATGAATTAATGTTAAGTTAATGATGAGTTAGTAATATTGTGCCCCCCCAAGTAAAGTCATGGCATTATGATACATTAACAAGGCATGAATTAATGTTAAGTTAATGATGAGTTAGTAAAATTGTTTTTATTTCATTAAGATATTCTTATCAATGCATTTTTATCATTTTATCAATAAGTGATTTAGACTTTTAGACCTCTTAACCTACCTCCAAACCTAAACATTTTATAAACATGCAAGAAAATAACCATTTTAGTAACAATATAGCATTAAAAGTTTTTATAATCGCTAATCCCACTCCTACATCTACACCTAAACATAGCTATTTCTGTACAGTAGAAGAAAAACATGACAGACAGATAAATGCAATTACAATCATTTATTTACAATAGTCTAACCTTGAGGTCATAAACGCATGAATTAGCATTTCTGCATTTGACGTTGAGAGCATAGGTCGCAATTTAGTTTTGAGATGGAAAAACGCAGTTTTACAGATGCTAGAAACATGGCTGTCAAATGAAAGATTGATATCTTCATTTGAGCAGAATTTATGTTGTTAATCGCTGAAAATATTATCCAGATTATTTTCCTGATCCTCTCCCTCTCAGTGAACTCGTGAAGGTGCGCGCTTGCTGCTGCTGCTAGCATTATTCAAATACACACCTCACCAGAAACACGGCATGTCGCGATCTGTGACGAATGCAGGCGAGAGCCAATGAGCGTTCAATTATCCTGCCGTAAAACCTGTAGTTTGAAGCGGTAACATTTGAATTTGTAACGAACGCGTCAGTCAGCGCGGGCTTTGCTGTTTACGGTCGCTGGACTCGCTTCTCGGGATGGAGATGAAGATCGAATAAAGGCTTGGATTTGGGTCTGTTCCTCGCAGTCGTATGGATTCTGAAGATCTGGATTACAGCGCATGAATAAAATTGTTTCATTTCGGAATTATGTTGCGGTTTTGGTGGGGTTTTTTTTATAGTTCTATTGTCAGTCACAGCATGTCGGAGAATACACCTTTTGTGGCCCATGGCAAACAAAGTAAACATGACAAGTAAAGGTTCAACCATTTAAAATATTATTTATTTTAAGTTAAGTTAAGTCTTGTTTAACTTGTAGGCCTATTATTGGAAACGAGCCGGCAGCAGAAATCACAAAATAAAACGAAATGTTATCATTTCAATATTACTAACTCATCATTAACTTAACATTAATTCATGACTTGTTAATGTATCATAATGTCAAGACTTTACTTGGGGGGGCACAATATTATTAACTCATCATTAACTTAACATTAATTCATGACTTGTTAATGTATCATAATGTCATGACTTTACTTGGGGGGGCACAATATCATTAACTTAACATTAATTCATGCCTTGTTAATGTATCATAATGTCATGACTTTACTTGGGGGGGCACAATATCATTAACTCATCATTAATTACTTATAACTTAATATGAATTCATGCCTTGTCAATGTATCATGTCATGACTTGTCTTGGAGGCACATCTTTAAAAGTTATCAATTACACATGTTTTATACATATTCAGCTCATCTAAATCAGATATTTGGTGTTTTTTGGTGGTTTGTAAAAAAGTGGAAGAGCAGAGGTCATGTGGCTGCATTTGGATGGAGAAGGAACTGAACGGTAGGAGGAAGGTTAACATTTTGAAGGAGCAATAGTGGCCCAAAAGAAGAGCAAGAACACAAGACAAACGTCTGAAACGTTAGTTCTTCATTAGTTCTTGATTAATACATGTCTTAACTCTTCATTAGTTCATAGTCAAGTAATTATTAATTAAGGTATTAGTACATGATAATTCATGTACTGTTATTGTAAAGTGTTACCAAGATATTTATAAAGAAATCAGAGAGCTTTCTGACCCTGCATAGACAGCAATGTAACTTACACATTCAAGTAAACTATAAAGATAATAGTTAATAAAAGATCAATTCAATAAAGTAGATTACTGCTCACCATTATTTGAGTGCTTGTTTCACCACAGCCATCATCTTCTGTTGAATTATATGTTTGGTCATCTTTTTTTAGTTGTTACCAGTGCATTTCCTGAAAATAGCAATCACACACTGATAAAATGTCAATTTCCACACATTAATGGAACACTAAACATAAATGCTGGTGTACAGTGCTGTGAAAAAAAATCCTGATTTATTCTATTTTTGCGTATATCCAGCACTAAATATTGTCAGATATTCCTAAGAAAATGAACATAAAACAAAGGCAAGTTTCATTAATAAACTGTATTTTGTGTTTATTCAGGTTGCCTGTTTCATGCACTTTTTTTTGAAGATTTGAACCAATTTAAGTCTAGTCACCATTATTTATATAGTGCTTTATACAATACAGATTGTTTCAAAGCTGCTTTACAGTGATAAAAAGAAAAATAATGATGCAGACAGAATTCACGTCTGCTGTGAAGCAGCTCTAAACAGTAAAACGTGTCATTGTTCAGTTGAAATCAGTGTTGACTCGATAAAAATCATCAAATATAAAATAATTTCAATGCATCTAGATAGCAGTGGTGTCATCATCTAGCTCAGTTCAGTCCTCATCCAATAGTGCCAGTGGAGTCAGATCAATAATATTGCTGAATATTATTAGACAGTGGCAAGGAACCCAAACTCTGTCAGGTGACAGAATGGAGAAAAAAAACCCTTGGGAGAGAGTATGTTTAGTTTAGGGATCAGTTCTCCTCTGACCATCAAAGGAACATGATGTTATTATGATTCAGGCTGCATCACAATTTAGTGTGAAATATACAGGACTGTAGGCCTACAAATAGCTGGAGTTACGGATCTCATTTAAAGACTAAAATCTAAAATCAGGTTTACATTTGTGGCTAACTAGAATGTAAGTGACCTTTGAAGCATTTCCAGAAATAAAGTCTCACCAGCATCTGTTGAGTGCCTTTTCACTTCCTCTCTTCTCTTTCCTAATGCTTCCTCTGCTGCAAAGAGGGGTACACACTGAACACTTTTCAATGATTTATTCCTCATGTCAGTTAGGGGTTGATGCTCTCCTAGAAACAAACAAACAAACACTGTATTCAGTATAATTTTGTTTATTCCATTATTATAAATGATGTACTGATGTTATTGAGAACTGAACTGAGCTGGACAATGACAACTAACTCATTTCTACAGAACTGCTTATAACAAATTGCTGAGCCATAGCAGAGTTAAATACATCTATACACAGGGCTGTCACTGGCTGGACTGAGATGTTGGTGTTTATTACAGTAAAAGTGTAGTAAAAACAGTATTAAACCAGTTGTTTGTCTTTCTATCACAAGCACCTCGTGCAGAGACCCGCTACAGATCAGCACTGAAGCGCGTTTCCTCTCATCTTCTTCTCATCTCAGCGGGTTTAATAAGATATCAGTCAAGTCATTTTACATCTCTCTAAAATTATAACTAAAGATATGAGGACATTAGACATTATACTCACCGCTAAACTGGATGAATCGACTAGTCTCCGACTCTCTGATGAACTTCAATTCTGGAAAGCGTTTCTTCTCTTTTGTAGCTCTTGTGAAAGGTCTCGGGGTGTAATGTTGTTATGTCTTTGTGCTTTAATTGTGATAGTTCACATATGAACGATGTTGTCAAACCAAAACGTGTTTTATACTTTTATATCCATCCTGCAGTAGACACTACGGAAAAGACGCTGATTTACTGTCTGTTACAAGTAATCCGCTGCTCGCGAGACTCGTTGTCATGACAACAACCGTTATTGGCGCGAAGGAAGATCACACGTGCGGGTTATTACCGTAATCTTTGCGAGTGAAATATTCCATAGGCAAATATTTTTGTACAAAAATATTTTTTTCACGAATATTTTATAGGAAGTCTACATTACAAAAAATACAAAAAAAAAAAAAAAAAACACTTGCCAACCACAGCACTTGCTACATGTTGCACAATACAGCATAACTGCAGCACAGGGCCTATACAAGAAGACTTTATTGGCAATGAAATGAACCTCATTGCCATAAGTGAAATTACTGACCTAATCATAGGAGCTTTATTTAAAAAAAAAATGCTCATAAAAAAAAAAATACAATTAAATAAATTTAATGAGACAGATTTAGACGTTTTTGCATCTGATATCTTCACCTGCATTTCAGCGTATCACTGAACTGCAGTTATATTGTATCTGTACTTCATTATACTGCAAATCTACAGTTGCACTTCATTGTACTTCAGTTTTACTGCTCTTGAACTTTAATGAACTGCAGTTATATACTTCATTATACTGCAATTGTCCAGTTGTACTTCATTGTACTGCATTTATACTGCTTTGTACTGCAGTTTCACTACAGTTGTACTTCAATTTACTGCAGTTATTTTTTGTAAGGGGTGCAGTACAAACAGACTAGAATTATTATGATCAAACTCGGTAAGTATGTAATAATATGAGAACTGAAGCAGATTTGGCTGTTGTGAAAATTGGAGCCATACATGAAGCATGTTGCCAATCACCCCAGTGGGTGATGTATGAGTGACATGTATAAACACTAATCCTAATAATTAATGATAGAAGAACTAGACTATTTAAAATGCATGAAAAGTCACTGTCTCTAGATTTGTGCAACTTTACACCCTGAATGAGTCTTCATTTATAATTCTCTTTATAATAATCTACATTTATAATTCTACCTAGTGCCTCAGATGTGTCTGCAATGTCTTCATCACTGGTGGGTCATCAATGTCCTGTCCTTCACTCAGTAAGTCTTTCACAGATTTGATCAAGCTAAAAAAATAATAATAATAATGTTATGTCAGTGGGATTTACAAACATTTATCTATCCGTCTATCAGCAAAGTACTGCCAAAACAATTGTATAACAATTTCACTGTATTGTCCCAATAATTATCCACCTTTTTCCAAACGTGCATATTGCATTTTAAATTATGGGTTGCACTTCAGGTTTGGGAAACTTCCATTCAAAAGAGTTCACTGTTTTCTTCCTAGCGACTTGTTAGTAACAGGCTAATCATGCTGAAACATGCTGCTAATGCTAGTAACTTGCTAATCATGCTAGCGACATGCTAGTCATTTGCTTATCATGCTAATGACATGCTAGTCACTTGCTAATCGTGCCAGCAATATGCTAGTAACAGGCTAATCATGCTAATGACATGCTAGTAATTTGCTAATCATGCTAGCAACATGCTAGTCACTTGTTAAATGTTATCAACATTATCTAAATTTTCAAACGTCAGGCTTTTACAACTGCTTTATCTAGTTTTTAATCTTATATATGTTTTGCTTAACATGCTGTTTATGATTAAATCAATAAGAAAGAAAGAAACAGAAGTGCACATGGTATTGTGTACTATTTGTTCTGTTTTTTGTGTATTGTATGTATCCTCTATTCTATAGTCCAGGACTGGGTGTGTTTGATTAGGATTGGAGCTAAACTCAGACTTTGTTTGTAGAAAAACTTTCTAGCTTCCTAAGTTTGTGTTTCTTCATCTTGTGTGTTATGGACTGTAAGTCTTCTTCTCTTTTTTCATTACAAACAGAAAGAGAAGTTTTGCCCGTCCTGTGAAAGGACTTACTCTTTCTCTGAGTTTAAGACTCTCTCTGTTTTTTAGTAAAAGTTATTCTCAGCAGCTTTGTGAAGAGCTTTCAAGAGAAAACTTAGCTAAGAACTTTTACTGCTAATTAGGAGTCGTGCATACTGCATTTCTATTGAATTATATAATGTAAAATGACAGGGTTCAACATGTTACAATGCTGCTTGATTTAGACAGATAGATAGTATCTGTTAATCGGTGAAAATCCTAATTCATTAATTAACAGAATTAACTTTATTCTAATCTGAAGGGCTTTGATAACATATCTGTGGAAATACAAGACGTTACAAAAGAAAATGCACTGAAAATAAGTGCATGTTTGTGCCAGTGTAGAGTATTCAGTAGTGTATAAAGTACCTGAAAGCCATACTCAAGTAAAAGTACAGGTATCTAACCAGAAAAGGACTTTGGTAGGAGTTAAAGTCACCGTTTAGAATATTACTTGAGTAAAAGTTGTAAAGTATCTGATATTTATTGTACTTAAGTATGAAAAGTATATATTTTTTATATTAAACATACTTAAGTAATGGAAGTAAAAGTACAAGTAAATGCTGTAAATAAAATAAAATACTAAATAAATATTATAAAAAATTGTTCTATACACAAGTTTGAGCTGCAAGATTGTCTTAAGTTTTATCTCGGTTTCATCCATTTTGTTTTCTTTGAATAAAAAAAATGGCAAAATGTTTAAGTACAAAATAAATAATAATACAGTTTGGAATTTGAAAAATGAACTGTTTATTTTGAATGTAAAAGAGTTTTAAACGGTTCTCTGGAAATTGTCTGCTGAACGGAACAAACAATTATGTTGACCATCTTTGGCTGCTGAATCTGCACCAAGTGTATGGCTGACCGATCAATCATAATTATTATTATTATTATAAATGCCATTTAAAATGTCATTATTATAAATACCAATATGCTTCTATACCATTTGTCACTAACAATAATAATAAACACAAAATAAAATATTATTTTATTATAGTAGTAGCGGAGGTGGAGCGGTAGGCAGAATTTCCTTTACAGTGCTATGCAGCATCTTCAAAACACGAGCAGCAGACAAGTAACACGAAAAATGGACATTTATCCTATCATAATGCTGTTGTAAACTGGGGTTAAATTGGGATTTGTTATGTGGAGGGCTCTATAGTATCGGGTTTTTATATTGTGTATGTGTGTGTGTGTGTGTGTGTGTGTCCCTGATAACACACGTACATCTCGAGACGTCTATTTGACGTCTGCATTTACATCTGCAAGACATATTTTTTAGGGTGTTTGCTCATCTGCAATACGTCTATAGGACGTCTCCTTTTAGATGTCACATAGACGTCTATTAGATGTCTTTAAGATGTTTATGATTTAGAATGTATGTAAAACTGACATCTTACAGACGTCTGTCAGACGTTTATAGACAGCAGATGCTTTCCAGATCAAGAGATCTTTAACAGACATCTTGCAGACGTACGTGTGCTATCTGGGGTGTGTATTAGAGCTGCACAATTAATTGTTAAAAGATTGCGATCTCGATTCGACCCCTACACGATCTTAATCCAGCATTTATACGATTCAGCCAATTATATTTTCAAGGACAGGAGACGAGCATGACTTATCTCGAGATAACATCCAATCACTCACAGCGGGCGTGATGACGCCTGACGTCACATGTGGTTTTGTGCGGCCAGCGGCCAGATGTGCTTGTTACCTGCACCAGAACAGTGGATGCGAGTCATGCGACATTCGAGTTAGAAACAAACAGAAACTAAACAGAGAAGAATGAGTGAGGCAGAGCAATGTTCAAGTAAGTCTGTTAACAACCCGGACATTTCAGTACCTAAAAAAGGATCTTATTCCGAAGTGTGGGTTTACTTCAGTTTCAAACCAGATGATGATACTCAGCAAACCATATGCTGCAAGGAATGTTCAGCAATTGTTTCTGCACCAAAGGGGAACACCACAAATTTGCTGGAAGTTAGATGAGGAGAATATTGTGTGCATCACTACAGACAACGGAAGCAACATCAATAAATGACTGGACACGACTGCAGTGTTTTTGCCATAGGCTTCATCTTGCAATAGGTGAGTTTAACAAACAAAATGATATTAGCCTTTTGTAATTGTCTTTATTAACTTTTAATGCTTAGCCATTTCAAAAACAGTAGTAAGGCATTTGTACTATTTTTCTAATGCTTAAACATTCTACTTTAAATTTTTTTTAGCACTTTACAATAAGCATCTTATAGTTAATGTAAGTTAGTATTTACTAACATGAAGAAACAATGAACAACACATTACAAAATGTATTTAACGTTTTTAACGTTAGTGAATGAAAATGCAAGTTAATTCATGTTAACTTACAGCGCATTAACTATGTTCTATCAATAGATGCATTATATACAGTAGCTATATCCGCTATTCGCCACTTACTCTAAATGTAATAAAATCAGAATAATACTTGCGTTTTGGTGTTTAGATAGTTAGTTATTTTTGGTTGGTGATGTTTTAAATCATGTTACTTGTCTGGCGTTAATGAAGCGTTAATGTCGAGCCCTGGAGTCTCAGCCCCGGACGGCCCCCGGTCCAATTTAAACCCTGGTTGTAAACTTAGCAAATGTGGCAGAATGCGAGTTATGATTAATTATAATATAAGCATCACTCGATTGCATTTCAGACACTGACGTTTTATTTGTTTTATCTGAGGCCATTAAACGGCGCTAGAATTGTTTAGCATGTTCTCATGTCATTAGCTCTAACGTGCAAGACATTTGTATCTTTGATTTAATGATAGCTGGCAGCATTTTCATCCATGTAATACAAATATAAAGTTTACAATATCAACAAAACTAAACATAAAATCCACATGATTAACTTCTTGACTCACTGTTTTGTTTAAAAGTTAATTTTTAGTAATATTATCATCATCTCCTCATTTTTGTTTGATGTGTGCACTCTTTATATCAACAACTTCAACAGAATGCCAAGGAAAGAAAGGATCAAAAGAAAAAAACACAAGGAACTCTCTGATGCAGCCAAAGGTAGCATCCCTCTCACAATTTGGCTGAGGAGAGAGAATAAAGATGAAGGTAGTGTTTACATTTTTTTGTTTAAGCTAATAAGTTATTATACGTATATTACAGTCCATAAAATACTGTAGTTTTTGAATGTGAGGAATGTCATTCTGAAAGAGATTAATGAGGCCAAGATATTTTCAATTCTTCTGGATGAAACTACCGATGTGTCACACTCAGAGAAAATTTCCTTTGTGGTACGGTTTGTCCATGACATGCAAATAAAGGAGTGCTTCATCCAAGGGTGTCATGTTAAATCAACAACTGGCCAAGACTTCTTTCAGAAAATGGGTTGAATGTCGAAAATATCCGGGGGCAGTGGTGCAGTTAACATGAGTGCTAGTTACAAGGGGCTGCATGCTAGAATTCAGAGGCAAAATGAAAAAGCACTCTTTGTGCACTGCCACACACACTGTTTAAACTTGGTGTTAGTGGAGACTGCGAAATCAAGTCCTCATTTTGTGCGTTTTTTAAAATTTGGTAGAGAGGCTCTACACATTCCTGTCTTCTTCTAGCAAGCGTCATGCTGCATTCATAGAAATGCAAAAGTTGTATGCTGGAGACAGAACCTGGGAATTAAAACAGCTGGGTGGCACACGATGGGCCTGTCTAGAACATGCCTTAAAAGTCTTTTCTGCAGTTATGCAGCTGTTGAAAAAAATCTCAGACAGCAATCCACCTGATCCAGCTGCAGGTGATGCTCTAATGTTGTTTCGCAGCATAAATGTTGAGTTTATGCTTTGTTTGGAGGTGGCCACCCCAGTGTTTCAGGAGACTGCTGTTGCATCAGCTGCTCTTCAGCATAAAGATGTGGATATAGCAGTGTCATACACACTGGTGGAAGGAGTGCTACAAAGGCTACAGGAACTGAGGACAGAAAATGAATTCAAGGTTGTCTTTGAAAAAGCAAAGGAGCGGGCTGAGGCTGCTGGAATTGAGTTTAATACCTGGTGAGTTAAGACCCAGAAGAATACCTGCAAGGTATAACTACAGTTCAAAGTCAACAGGAGAAGACCATCACCCTGAGAATTTGGAGGAGTTCTACCGAAAAAGGGTGTACTACACATTTTTGGATACCATTACTCAAGAGATGCTCAGACGATTCAAAGGAAAGGATAATAGCTCAACTGGCATTATCCTCAAAGGCTTACACAGTCTGACAGTAGCATCTAAATGCTCAAAAGGAGTAGAACCTGGTGATGCTGAACTTGTCAGAACAGTTAGTAAGTTCTACGGGATTGAGGAAGAAAAGGTCTTCACAGAGCTTAAAGTGTTTCATGCATCCTACTCCTTCTCCAAAAATAATGTGCAGGAAATGCTAAAGTGCCTAAAAGACAATGAAACTGAGACTGAGACCCCTCTCTTTCTGAATTCCTAAAAATGTATACAACATTACCTGTCTCCACTTCTACAGTTGAGAGGTCATTTTCCAAGTTAAAACTTGTGAAATCCAGTCTTTGAAATCTGTGTAATGAAGAGAAGCTTTCTGACCTACTGCTACTCTTCACTGAGCGAGACATTCCAATTAATCGCGAGGAAGTCATTCAAATATTTAAAAAGACAGCAGAAAGACGAATACTGCTTTAAATACAGGTAATTTCATAAATAATTCAGTTTAAAATCAATAAACATAACATGTACAGAAGTAATTTTTTTTTTTTTTTTTAGTGCCCTTTTAGGTCTTTCCGCCCCTGCCCCACAGGATGTCTGTGCACGCCACTGCTCTCTCCTTACTCACACCCTTCCCTGCCGTAAAACCCAGTCATTACTTGAAACTGAAAAATGTGCTGTTCATCTTCAACAGAAGTTGGTTTTCAAAACTGTGAGAATTCAGTCTTGGTCTTCTTGGGCTGAAGACTAGCCCTGCGATGCTAAACAGATAGAGGTGTGTTCAGCTTCACAGACAGCTTGCACACAGCTGGGAAGGATTTCAACAAGTCCACGTGATCTGCTGAACAGGCCAAGTATCATCCAGTTGTTTGGAGCCTTCTTGTGCTTGAGACGACTGCAGGGCAGAGAAGAAGTTATTCTCATCAGATGAACTGGATCTGACATCTATGTGGTGCTTGATGTAGTCCATTCCTGAAATAGTGAGCAAGATAATATAAATTAATATATCTTTTAATAATCCTGGTTGAGATGCTTCATCACTTTTGACCACATTGGCCTTGGTCACTGCCTTCTTCATTGCTTCATCAATCAATCATAGAGCGCAGGGTCAGCCGTCTCATTATTTTTGCATTAGGCTGTACTGTAGTTCCTTCACAAAATCTTCAAAAGGTTTACGTTTACATTTACATTTAGTCATCTGGCAGATGCTTTTATCCAAAGCGACTTACAATTGGGGAATACATAAAGCGATTAATCTTGAAGAGGCAATCAGACAGAGGAAGTGCTCGTAACACCATGTCTCAGTCATTGTTCAAATAAATACAAGCTAGCAAGGGAAGGAGAGAAAGATAAAGAAAAAAAAAAAAATTTTTTTTTAGTTTAGGATGAAGTCAAGTAGTGTCGAAAGAGATGAGTTTTCAGTTGTTGTTTGAAGATTGACAGGGATCCAGCGCTCCGGATAGGGGTGGGAAGATCATTCCACCAGCCAGGAATGGTGAACGAGAATGTTCTGGAGAGTGATTTTGAGCCTCTTTGTGATGGTACCACAAGGCGTTGCTCACTAGCGGATCTCAGACTTCTGGAGGGGATGTAGATTCTTAATAGTGAGTGCATGTAGGCGGGTGCTGAGCCTGTGGTTGTTCTATAAGCAAGCATCAGTGTCTTGAACTTGATGCGAGTTGCAACTGGTAGCCAGTGCAAGGAGATAAAGGGAGGTGTAACATGGGCTCTTTTGGGCTCATTGAAGACCAGTCGTGCCGCCGCATTCTGAATCATTTGTAGAGGTTTGATTATGTTTGATGGAAGTCCAGCCAGAAGAGCATTGCAGTAGTCCAGCCTAGAAATGACAAGGGCCTGGACAAGAAGTTGTGCAGCATGCTCCGTCAGAAAGGGCCTGATCTTTCTGATGTTGTGTAGTGCAAACCTGCAAGATCGAGCAGTCTTTGCAATGTGCTCTTTGAAGGTCAGCTGGTCATCAAAGATTACATCAAAATTTCTGACCGAAGTTGATGGGGTAATTGTTGATGAATCTAACTGAATCGTGAAGTCATGCTGTAGAGTCGGAGTGGCAGGAAAGACAAGAAGCCCCGTCTTTGCCAGGTTGAGCTGTAGGTGATGTTCTTTCATCCATGCCGAGATGTCTGCCAGGCAACCTGAGATCCGTGCAGCTACCGTTGGATCATCTGGTTGAAAAGAGAGATAGAGCTGTGTGTCATCGGTGTAGCAATGGTAGGAAAAGCCATGTGCCTGTATGATGGGACCCAGTGATGTAGTGTATTTGGAAAAGAGGAGGGGTCCAAGAACCGATCCCTGAGGAACCCCAGTGACCAGTCGATGTGCTTTGGATACCTCCCCTCCCCAGGCCACCCTGAAAGACCTAACGGTGAGATAGGATTCAAACCAGCGAAGTGGAAACCCAGTGATAAGAGGTTGGACAGGAGGCTCTGATGATTGACAGTGTCAAAAGCAGCAGATAGATCCAGCAGAATGAGGACTGATGATTTGGAATCGGCCTTTTGAAAAGGTTCTTGTTCAACAACACACATCGGTAAAGGCTGGAGCCCTTGGACCACATGCTTCACAACAGCTTTGTCAATGACCCTCTGAGACACAGTCCAGTTGTTCACTAATATGGTCTGTTTGCTGGTGGATGGAGTCTCAGAAGTCCTTTTTCTTTTTGTTGATGTCAGTTCTCCATATTTTTTTAAGGTGGTGTGCATGCTTTCTCTTAAACAGTGAGAGATAAACACTCTAAGTGTAACAACTCTAAGCTACCCAACAACATTAACTGTAAGTTATGCATCACCTAAGCCCTAGTTTGTGATTGTTTAACCGATGTGCATGGTTCAAATTCACTACCCTTTCGTTATGTTCGGGATGAAAACATCCACTAAATTAAACTGCTGTAAAATTGTATCAGATAAATATTTTTTTCAATTTTTTTTGCATAAATCTGTTAATCAACCTCAGTCCTGATCAAAACTACTAAATCTTTTAAAAAATCCAGGATTTTTACTCTTTAATTGCCAAGTTCATAAATTATGTCACTGATTTGGGGGGGAAAAAACACACAAAATGACTTATTTTCAATATAAAAAGTGATTGTGGACTGGATATTTTTTTTTACCTTTTATCAGTCTTGGACTTGAAAGATTAGTAACATCATTGGCGTTGATGCATTGTTAATTTTTGCGCAGCATCAGATTTAAAAATTTTTCTCCCTCATTTACTGTTCGTGGCTGTTTTTGCCCATTGACTTCCATTATAACGACATTTTTTGATTGCAAAGCCATGACACCATATAATCATGCATTCTTGATTGTTGGTGGTTTTCCAGACGCATCAAGGTAAGTGCGTAAAGGTCTCTCTCTCACACACACACACACACACACACACACACACACACACACACACACTATAATATGCTGTTATACTCCATATAACATACATACAAGCCAGAAACTAAGCTTTTTTTTTTTCACAGGCCTATCTAAAGGGTTAATGGTGTTACCTGGTGATCAACAGTAAAAATGACAAATTTGACCTCTTCCCAACAGGGAAAACCACCAACAATCAAGAATGCATCATCAGTGACATCATTTATGAACTTGGCAATTAAAGAGTAAAAATCCTGGATTTTTTAAAAACATTTAGTAGTTTTGATCAGGACTGAGGTTGATTAATAGATTTATGCAAAAAAATGTGAATTTTTTTTTTTATCTGATACATTTTTACAGCAGTTTAATTTAGTGGATGTTTTCATCCCGAACATAACGAAAGGGTAGTGAATTTGCCCACAGTGTATTGTTGAGTTTTTTAAAATTTTCAAAGCATTTTCCCAAAATATGTGTCAAAATAAGATTTGACATTCCATTTGCTGAAACACAGAGAAAGTTGTGGCCAAATTAAGACTCAACAGCACCCCATAGTGGACGAAAACGTCCCCAACATTACATAAGGGTTAATATTAAAAAGTTCTTTAAAATTGATTCATAACGTAAACATAGATAAAGTAATAGATAAAATAATCACTGAATTTTGACATAATTATTTAAAAGAAAAACTCAAAGAGAGTATGGCACTTTGAAGACGTGCAGAATGATGAACACTCTTCTTTAACCTGTCACTACCACAAACATCTCCTAATATTTCCACATATTTGCTAGCACTGATTCGTCAAACTGGCTTTTTGTCTTTCTTCCTTCGAGTCTATTTTGTAGTAAGTAACGAATATGCTTCAGGGAAATGTATTGGAGTAAAAGTACACATTTTATTTAAGAAATATAGTGGAGTAAAAGTGAAAGTTGACAGAAATATAAAAACTCAAGTAAAGTATAGATCCTCCCAAAAAATACTTAAGTACTGTAACGAAGTATTATTACTTCGTTACAGTACACCACTGAGAGTATTTATTTTTCAACAAGAGAAACTGCCAGAGTTATTTATCAACTGTAATTCAGATGCACTGCTTGACTGTTTCATTAAAAAAAGAAGAGAACATCAAGAATAAATGAAAAGAAGTGCTCTTAACTGTAGCACTGGATTTTGGCCTGTTTGTGTGTGTTCTCTTCTTTTTGGATTTTTTTGCAGCATCTTTCCATAACACACAAGTTGAAGGCAGAGACAGAAACTTAGGAAGCTAGAAATATTTTCTAGAAACAAAGTTTGAGGTGTTTGTGTTTTACGTGCCGTGAGAAAAAAAAAAAAAAAAAAATCTCAGACTGAAACAGATTTCCAGAAATGCCATTTGAATAGGATTTCAAACCACATATGATTTCATGTGATTTTTTGCCATTCAGACTTGCTAAATATGGTCAGGTTCCAATCAGTTATGCACAAAAATCAGATTTGAACTGACAGACTAAAGTGACAGCAAAAAAATTAAGTTAAAATAAACATGCTTATGCTTGTCCTTAAAGGGATAGTTCACCCAAAAAAGAAAATTCTGTCATTTTCTGTCATCACTCTAATGTTGCTCCAAACATGTATTCATTTCTTTCTCGTGCTGAACACAAAATAATATATTCTGAAGAATGTGGGTAACCAAACAGTTGCTGGTCCACATTGACTTCTATAGTATTTTTCTTTCTACTCTGGAAGTCACTGAGCACCAGCAACTGTCTGCGTGAGTAAATGATTACAGAAGTTTCGTTTTTGGGGGAACTATCCCTTTAATGTCAATAAAACTACAAAAGACAGAGAAAAATCACTTACTGCTTTTGAATGAATAACTTCAATACAATTGCTTTAATAAAAAAAAAGTATAATTTTTTACAGGAGTAGTGTTTTATTTTTTTTTTACATTTGTTCGTTCAATATCTTACTTGAACACTATGGTTAACTATACCTACTGCAGCTTAAAAATAAAGCACTGTTTATTACATTTATATATTATGTACTGTATTTGTAATGTCTATCTTTTTTTTTAAATAACAAGGATAAAATAATGAAACATTTTTTTTTAAATCTAAACCCACTCTGGCTTAAATGTCTCATTAATTTTTCTGGTAACACTTTACAATAAGGTTCATTAGTTAACTACATTAGTTAACATGAACTAATAATAAACTGCACTTATACAGCGTTTATTAATCTTTGTTAATGTTAATTTCAACATTTACTAATACATTATTAAAATCTTGTTAACATTAGTTAATGCACTGTGAACTAACATGAACTAACAATGAACATCTGTATTTTTATTAACTAACGTTAGCGAAGATTAGTAAATATAGTAACAAATGTATTGCTCATGGTTAGTTCGTGTTAGTTAATACATTAACTAATGTTTAACTAATGAACCTTATTGTAAAGTGTTACCATTTTTCTTTTATATTTTGTCACCTCGTAAGGATTAATTTTTAAAAGAGGAAAATAAGTTTGGCTGTACTGCTCAGTTACTTACAAAATAGAAAACCAACATGACAAAGAATTGTGTAATGTAAGAATTTAGAAGAAAAAAATTGTAAGAATAAAGAATAAATAAAAGTAGAATGTAAGAATTTAAAATGACAGATGAGGCACACATTTAATAAGAGCAGAGGGAAAATGCCATTTATAAAGGTAAAAACAAAATCAGGGTAAACAGCTGTATAAGTAATAAGTAATTTAAAGGAAATAGTTTAATTTAGCTCAAAGCTAATCATTTATGATTTTATAGGGAATTTGAACAGAATCACTGTTTCACGGCTGATCACTGAACGAGCCGTATAACAACAACTCTGCACTGGATATTACGATCCAAAATATAGTGAAAACACTATTAATAAGCACAGTAACAAGATCGGCAGATTAAGACATTAACTTGTGAGCACAAAACACAAGATACTTCTCTTTTCAATATAAATTTTAAGATTTAAGATCATTTATTAGTATTTTGAACATTTTCTACATTTGATACAGAAAATAATGACAAACTAATCCTGTGCCATCCAGTAATGTTGTAGTAATTAAATAGTTTTAATCCAATAAGTAGCTGAATTTGTCCGCACCCTGTCACTCTATATCCACGGCCTGATGGGAGGACAACAACTACTCTTTATATAATGGATGAGATGGACAGTTAATGATTGCGTAAGCTTTATTAACAACACGTTCTTTACAAATGTCTCGAAGCAATGTGTGTTGAACTCCAATCACTTCGGATGCAGTCTTAATCAGCGCTATATATATATATATATATATATATATAAAGCTGACTTGTATGGCTGGAGATGTAATTATGGGAAAAGTGTGTATAGTTTCATATGCATATTATTGCACTTGAGTTTGTAAATTATCATTCAATAAAAAGTGTGTTCACTACTCCTCATGTGTGTGCACTAACTTGACAAATCCTGAGTACGGTTACCATATACTTGGCCTTCATATGTCACTTTCACTTTCACTTTCACCGCTCCAATCTTTTCAACACGCTGTGTCCATCTAGTGGTCATAAAGATGAATAGCCCATATCAAACTGCTGTGTTCAGCTTCAGCCTGGTTCTGCAGCTCATTCTTTATTTGATTTTATTGCATATAAATAATGGTCATTGAAAAAGTGATTAATTTGTGTCTGTGAACTGGAACTATAAGTAAAGTCAATTAAACATAAATGCATAAATTAAATCTGTGTCTGCCTATTATAATTCTGCCTCTGTTCTTTGACTTATTTCTTAGGCAGAGTACATTTGGGCTGTAGATATATATTACAGTATTGGTTATAATGCATTATAATGTAAGGCAAAAGGCACTGGGGTTTGCTTCTTTTGAATCAGATACTGAAATGGTCAGAGTTTTCAGGCAAAGCTTTGGACGTCATAGACGTCATTTGCTTTATTTTATGCTATTTCTTATAAGTTTGATGAACTTTGTATAAAATCTACTTATAAACACTTTGACAGTAAGGGGCCGTTATTTTCAGTCAAAAGTGTTTGTGTGAAGGTCTGAAGATTGTTTTCCTGAGGATCTGGTGTCAAATGAAGAAATGGTGTAATTAATAACTGCACTGTGGATCAGAGTCTTCACGCGAGAGGGAGAAATGTGTTTCTAGATGACTAATTTGAGCAGATTTCCTATCAAACTTTTCAAAATGTAAATAAATTGGTATTTTTCTCTTTCATCTCTGTTTTGGCAAACAAGGAAGCTGGCAAGGAATGTAGTTTCTCACATGATTACTGGTGTAAATGCATGTGAGATTTGACATGCAGTTTCTTTCTGACGCATGTTACATATGTAACTATTCTGTCTGCATGCCATAGATTATTCCCATTAAAATAGGATCAAAATTAATGTGCACCTCATTCCCTGTCTCTGTGTGTTTAACAGGTCAGCTAAACTATCAAAAACAAAGAAGCATGCTCAGACTGAACTGTTTCTCTAATATCGCCCCTTGGCTTCATTCCATCGCAGTCAGATAAAGATAAAGTGAACAGAGGTCAGCAGGACATCCACACTGAAAATCATCTTCTGTAGTCAGCTTATTTTTAAAAGTGTAGATGAGAAGTATAGCACCTACACTGAAAAAAATGACCGTGATTTTAACGGTAAAAAACTGTGAGAATGCTACAGTAAAAACCTGTTAAATGGGTAACGGTAAGTTCCCCTGATATACACGGTGAAAAACTGTTATAGACATTTCAGACAATTTTACGGTAAAATACCATTTTTGGAAGTGAAAAAGAATGTACAATTTACAGGGGGAAACGTAAATTTACATTCCCAGAATTCCCTGCATTGCATTTCAAATTTGATGTTTTTTTCTTTGAAATAACTGTTTCTTCTTAGTTTTTTCTTATCAGTTATGTTTATTAGGGTTGTATGTTACATCTAATGTTATTAAATTGATGTTTATTGCATATTTCAGTCTCACCATGAAGGTGTTTAGTTTTTGTGTGAATGACATTGTGCACCTTTTATATATAACTATATGCCTTCTCAGCTTGTGGAGAGCTTTGGTTCATCATGTGACTTTCTCATCACCACCTGATTTTGATGGTTATCAGTGTAGGTGAATCAAAACAGATTTCAGAACTTCAATGTGTTGGTATATTAACATCACATCAGTTAAAGAAATATGTTTTTTAATTGTAAATTTCAGTTAAATCTGTAAACCCTAAAACGCTGCTACTGTATTTCTTTACAGTAAAATTCTGGCAACCACAGCTGCCGTTTTTTTTATCGTAAATGTTACGGGATTTTCTTTTACAGTGTAGATGTTTTGTTTCTTTTGCATGTCCACACATTGAGCTCAATAAATCATTGATAAACCAACATTTAGGAATGGAATTGTTTTGTGACTGAAAATCACATTTGTGTATTTGGTTCTCAAACTGTGGCACATCAACACCACTGTGAAAAAAAACATTTGAAATGTGCTTTTATTTGACCATGTTCATGTAACATCTCATTCCACATCTACACTTTTATTATAGCTTTGTGCATCTAATCATTAGAAGGCACTCTTAGACTGACTGTGAACAACATTTCAGTTTGATCACATGAGCTACTGGATCTGATAACCACCGGTGTAGATCAACCGTGTGCATCATGACAGGATATTTCAGATCATTTCAAAATCTAGCTAAAGGAGCTCAGGTGCGGTAAACCGGACTTTGAAACACCATTAATGTTTTCCTTTTTAAATTTTTGCAAATAACAAATAAGGATGATGGAATTCCCGTCAACTAGCTCAATTGGCCAAGGCCATGTTTGCACTTTACAGTGTTCAAAGATCATGTTTGGTTCTCAATAAATACTCCAGCGGTACTGACGGACACCAGTGTAAAGTCTAAACTCACATCTGGAGCAAGTTTCATCAGGGTTTTCTAAGGATTGTTCATTGCCGTGCTGTTGATTACTCTAAAGCCTTCAGGCAAAAGAAGAACAAAATATTCATTTACCCAGAACAAAAGGTAAGAACTTTAAAACTTTACTCAGGAAGTGTAAGATATACAAGAAATGTGGTAACACTTTACAATACAGTGACACTAATATGCATTAATTCATGCTTAACAAATGCACAGATAATCATGAGTTAGTGTGTAACTCATGAAGAACTAAACCATTTATTAATGATTACTGCATAAGCAACTAACGAACATTCAATATGATTAATAGATTAAGTAATCAATAAATTGTTATCAGTTAAATGCGTCATAATATATCAACTACCTAATAACTTATTTTATTAACTAATTAAGTAAATTCATATGTTAATTACCACATTGGGTCGAAGCCATGCCTTTAAAGTTGTCTGCTTTAATTAATCATTAGCTAATGATTTGCATGGATATCATTATGTTATGACTTTACTTGTTGAGGCACATGACTATTAACTAATTGTTAAGTAATATGTCATTGTGGTTATAGATTTTGAATTAGTTAGTCGAGTTCCTCAACAAGTGAATTTACTTCATTAGTTAATAAAATAAGTTGTTAGGTAGTTAATATATTATGACGCATTTTACTCATAACAATTTCTTGATTACTTAATCTTCGAATCATATAGACTGTTCATTAGTTGCTGAATCATTAATAAATGGTTTAGTTCATCATGAGTTACACATTAACTCATGATTATCTGCGCATTAGTTAAGCATTATTTAATGCATATTTGTGCACCCGTATTGTAAAGCGTTACTAATGTGTCTTTAACACACAGACAGGACTGGAAGCGTGTGAGTACTGTATGAAGAAGTGCACAGCTGGGTTAATGTAATTAAGATCTAAAAACACATGAAGGGTTCAGTCGTTTATTTGATGAAGTATGTTCTTAAGTAATTCCGTCTGAACTGCTTGAGTAAGTCCGAAGGTGTTTTGATGTGTGTGTTGTTCAGCAGGTGATGGAGATCCATCGGTCTACAGTGATTCTGCTGCTGCTCTCGAGTGTGTCATCCTTCACTCATGGTCAATCAGCGTATACAAGGGCTCGTTATCAAAAATTCCTCAATCATCATCAGGGTCCTTATGTGAATGTGGAGATGTGTACCGATGTAATCAGAGACAGAAACATCACTGACTCTGCTGGTGACTGCAAACTTGTCAACACCTTCATACAAGCAAATGAAAATGATATTAAAGCAGTTTGTAGAGGAGGCACTCGAGTGAAGTATAACCTGTTTAGGAGTGGCGAGCCATTTAATGTGGTCACGTGTAGATTAAACCTAAATACAAGTGGGCAGAGACACCCAAACTGTACATATAGAGGGGATTTGTACACTCATAATAACATTGTGTTAGCTTGTGCACACAAATTTCCTGTACATTATCAAGGCTAAAAGTAATGAACGGAGGACAGGCTGAAGAGCCTCACAGATCTTTACAATATTTTGCTAATCATTTGTTCACTTCTCCTTTTCTGTCTTTCTTTGTTTTTCAAGTGCAAATCATGAATCCTAAATAAATAAATAAATATAATGTATAAGATGAATGTGCAGTCAGCGGTTTTGAACCAGTTCTTCACATGTGCTGTAAACATGACAAACAGTTTGAGAGTAAAATCTATCATGAAGCACAGCTATGAACACAATAGATTTATACATGCACTTGAAAACATAGATTGCTTGTTGTGTTTTGAAAAGCTACCTTACAATCTCTAATTATATTTTGAAGAACAGCATACAAGTTCACCTTAAGTGTAATGTACCCTTCTGTCTTTATGAGTCTCTGATATGAACGAGAATATCTTCACTGTCTCTCATCACTTACCTAATTGAGCATAATGTTAAAAATAACTTCACATTATTTCTTTAAGATATATTCTGCACTTCTTCGTGCATGTCTCTGTGTGTAATTGTAATGAAACTTAAAGCCTTCTGTTAACCCTTTCTGAGCATTATTTTTTATTGGTATTTAACAAGACAATACACAATAATGCATTCAATGAAAAATAAGTCAGATATTTTTAATATTAAATAAAAACAGAAGTATGCAGACACATTTTCTTATACTCTGTTTCATCTCTGTACAATATTTAATTACTATATGTCTTGAAGAAAAATCTGTATCTTTATTTATTTTGCCAAAAAAAAAAAAGCCCAGCCATAATCTAGAAAACATTAAATGTTCAGAATGTGTTTTTTTATTACAGCATTAGAACATGAAAAGTGTGAAAATAAATTAATCTCAAATGGAAATTGGTTTTTGTGTAGTTTGAAAGACGATAAGCATGTGTGAAATTAAAATGTTACTAGTCAAACAAAAATATACATTTTTTGAACACCCTATATAATATGTGAAATGAAAATGTGTCTTGTGGAGCTTATATTAGAAAAAAAATGTACTTGTTGACCTGTGCAAGCAAACTGATGAAGGCATTAAACAGGACCGAAAGGTTTCTTCTAAAATCTTACTCCAGCATTAGTGAATGCAAGTTTGACTCAATAAATTAATTAATTAATAATAAAAAAAGAACTCCAAATGAATTTGCTGGGAAGTGCTGTTTGTCAGTGTCCTAGAAGCTCTCCATCAGCAGTAAACTTCAAATGTCATGAAGCTGCACACCATCTCTCCACAGTCTCTGTGAACGGAAATGTTCCAGAGGCAGGAAAGCCAGAAAAAAATTCCTTGAGGAAAGAAAGAACAATTGTTATAAAACATATCCAGTCATTATAAATGGTTCAGTTGAGTGAAAGCAATACACAGTTGCAGTCCAAAGTTCATATACACCTTGCAGTATCTGCAAAATGTTAATAATTTAAGCAGTAAGAATCATTACAGGTAGAATCATTAAAATTTTGCAATTTCTGCTCTAATGAAGCAGTTTATTCTGCAAGGTGTATGTAAACCTTTGACCACATCTGCATCACCTACGAGGTGAATTACCTCAAACATCAGGGCAACATCGTAGCAGAACGCTGGGAGATGTTCCTTCAGATTTCCTACAAACACCAGATTTCCTGACCACACCATCTTCACTGACACTGCGCTTTAAAAATAGATAACATTTTTACAAACATTTTTATTCCTACTTTACAGGGAATAAAACGTAACTTTATCAATTACCCAAATATAGATAAATATCCTAAAATCTATGAAAATGAAGAAAGGTACCTTATTTTTTTTTCCCTCATCTTGCC
The DNA here is from genome assembly GCF_012432095.1 of Onychostoma macrolepis. NCBI lineage: Eukaryota > Metazoa > Chordata > Actinopteri > Cypriniformes > Cyprinidae > Onychostoma > Onychostoma macrolepis. The sequence continues at coordinate 6,629,255 of NC_081158.1, read as the reverse complement.
TTTGCAAGCTTCTCTTGCACATCTTAATGAATAATGTTCCTGTATTTACCTCGAGTGACACAGTAAAGCTGCTGTCCTCTTCCTTTGGTTTGTTACCTGGAAAATACAAATATTCTGTGACAAAGTAATCCGTATGAAACCAAGGACATGTCCAGTTTTTCCGTCTGGTCTCATTATCTCTAATTAGGTCACGCCCACGCGCTGCTCGCGCTTTTGTTATTACAAACCTCCACGCGAGCCACGCGGCATGTAGACGCCCACACCACCGTAAACAAAGCAGCTTGTATTTACCTCAGAAACGCGCTGAGAGGAAAAAGCTTTGTTTACCTCACAAACAGAACGCGAGCGCAGCTGGAGCCGCGGAGGACGAGATATTTTATACCGAGTAAGTAATGTTTCTTATTGGCATTCGATAATGTGTTGAACGCAATTAATAGTTGAACTTTTCCCAAACTATAACTCCAGAATAAAATGTGTGAAATCGAGTGCAACATTTGAAATATGATGGGCAACCTTTCATTGCATTTAAATGTTGCACGAAGTGAGGATAGTTATATGTTCTATGCTTTATTTATTTTGAATAGTAAAAATATGTAGGCCTATATATTATAATAAATATAATGTACTGTTTTTGCTGTACTTTGTATCAAATAAATGAGCTGAAGACACTTCTTAAAAAAAACCCATTACAAATCTTACTGTTTAAATAATTTGACTGGTAGTGTATGTATTGTCACCATGTTTGCTTTGTCTTTGTCCGTTCATTGTGTTGCTCATGTCTGTCTTGTTTTCTCATGCAGTTTCTGCTGTCTCCTGTTTTCCTGGGTTCCAGTTTCCTGCCACTGTTTTGGATATTTTGGATATTGCACCCACGATGTCTTGACTCTTCTGTTGTTTATTTGTTTGTTTGTTCCTAATAAACTGTTTAACTGCACTCGCAAGTGAATCTCAAGTTATTTTATGTGATAGTTATATGTATACACATTTCTTTTTTCCTCACATTCTTTCTTGTAACTCTTCTCTCTCAGTCACACACCTGACTGAATGGCTCATTATGGAGCTCATTATGCAGGTCTTTGTCTTCTCAGGTGAGTAACACCCTCTCGCATAGACCCTTTCTACTCAAAAACTGACTTAGAAAATTTAAATCAATATATTGTTTTCTCTGAATGAGTGAGTTAGATCATTTTCAGATCATTTTGAAGCAAATATTCTAGGCTACAAGATCCAGTTCTCAAAAGTCTTGTGAACAAATGTTCTGTACGTGTTTTATGGCCTTATTTCAGTTACTTTAAAATTTTAGTTTTTTTCTAACCACGCATAATGTTGTTTTCTCAAAAACACAATCACGTACGTACATGCTGCTCACATATTATTGTAGCCCAGTTTGTGCTGAATACAGTGTTTTTAGACTTTAGCCATTAAAATATTTATAGGCAACTGAAAAAAGCACAAATGTCAGGGCATGTCAAAACTTCTCCGGAGCCCCAAAACACCCTCAGACCCCAGAGGGTTAAAGCAAATGTGCTTATTACATAAAGTCAGTTCACACACACACACACACACACACATATTATATACACACACAGCTGTGTATACGAAGTGCATGCTCATATAAAATGTCTTACTGGTGTTTACAAAAATTAAATAGGATAAACAGATGTATTTCAATCAGCACGGCAGAGTTTGTTTGTCTAATGTAATGTTACCTAAACCTTACCTTCAACATCGGTGATTTAGACCTCTATCGAGTTGCTGAGCCCTTTCAGAAATACAGCCGATGGGTTACGACATGTCTCCTCGGATGCCAACTGCCGTAAAATATAATAATAAGAAGATATGCCTCCTCGTCTCACATCTAGGCTCGTAAATCCCAGTGGCAGCAGGTCCAGGTTGGTGGTTTACCATTACTTCTGGGTTTCTTCCCACCGGAGCCTCGCTTTCCATTTCAAAATGGCGGCTGCGTGAAATCGTCTGGATCTATCTATCAGATGTAATTGTTGGCCTACTAAAGATTTTATCCTTACATTGTAGTATGTATTGTGACGGGAGGAGCCAACGACAGACACAGTGGGTGTGGCGTCAGGCCTCGGAGAGGCTTTTTATTAACAAAATAAAGTGTCCAGGGGGAAGAAGTGTCCAAAATAAACCGGGGGTCTGGTGTCCTCGTCGTGCTGCGGGGCTCGTGAAGGAGGGCAGTGTTCCAGGAGGAAGGGTCCAGGAAGGGGCGGAGTCCGTGGCCGCACGCGCTCCCGCTCTGGTCCGGTTTACGAGGGCGGCGGCTTCTTCTGAGCGGCGGCTCTTCCTCTTCTTCCTCGGCCTTTGGCGGGACTTGATCGCCCGGCATCCTGGCCCGACGGCCGTAATACGGGTGCGGCATTCTCCGGACTCTGGATCCCGCAGCTCGCATCTCTGGCGGCGCGACGTCCCTCAACGCACCCTTCCTGGACCCACGAGGACACCAGCGTGCATGCACGGGAAGAGACCGGTCTCGAGGAGAGGCGCGCTGGGCATTTAACAGCGGCGGTGATGAGGCTTCATTCAGTCCAGCTGTGCCTCATCACACGCCGCCAGCCCGCTGCTGATCCCACGCCTCCTCTCATCCACCCACTCCAGTCGGGAGCCTGGTGAAGGGCGGCGAATAAGGGACGGGTGGTGATGATGATGAGGGGAGGCCACCGATCCGTCACATTCCCCCAAGCGACATCCCGTCATCGGTCGCCGCCCACGCAGGAGTGCTACCTTCCTCAACCAGGCTCCATACGGTCGGAGTGGGCGGGCAGGGATTCCTCTCCGGCGATCCTCCTCTCGCACCGCGCCGAACAGGGACAGAGAAACCGGTATTAGTCGACAGCCTCAACCAACCACAGGGTAAGATGACAAGTGGGGAAACGTCACTTACCCCTTTGGTGGTTGGGAGGCCGTCTCCGTCGCTTTCTCCGTCCCACGCGCTTCTCCACGAACTTTGCGGGCGAGAGGATGACGTCTTCAGGTGTTGCCCAACTGCGCTGTTCAGGCTCCGCCTTGCCCGCATTCTCCACCACTGTGACGGAGGAGCCAACGACAGACACAGTGGGTGTGGCGTCAGGCCTCGGAGAGGCTTTTATTAACAAAATAAAGTGTCCAGGGGAAGAAGTGTCCAAAATAAACCGGGGTCTGGTGTCCTCGTCGTGCTGCGGGGCTCGTGAAGGAGGGCAGTGTTCCAGGAGGGAAGGGTCCAGGAAGGGCGGAGTCCGGTGGCCGCACGCGCCCCGCCTGGTCCGGTTTACGAGGGCGGCGGCTTCTTCTGAGCGCGGCTCTTCCTCTTCTTCCTCGGCCTTTGGCGGGACTTGATCGCCCGGCATCCTGGCCCGACGGCCGTAATACGGGTGCGGCATTCTCCGGACTCTGGATCCCGCAGCTCTCGCATCTCTGGCGCGCGACGTCCCTCAACGCACCCTTCCTGGACCCACGAGGACACCAGCGTGCATGCACGGGAAGAGACCGGTCTCTCGAGGAGAGGCGCTGGGCATTTAACAGCGGCGGTGATGAGGCTTCATTCAGTCCAGCTGTGCCTCATCACACGCCGCCAGCCCGCTGTTGATCCCACGCCTCCTCTCATCCACCCACTCCAGTCGGGAGCCTGGTGAAGGGCGGCGAATAAGGGACGGGTGGTGATGATGATGAGGGGGAGGGCCACCGATCCGTCACAGTATAAAAACAAATGACCCAGAATCACTTTCTCTTTATGTCTATAAGGCTTTATGCCACTACTTATATGTGTTGTATTTACAACTTTTCAATTTTATGGTAAACATTATCTGTTTCCGGTCCAGAAATGACCCAAGGTATGAAAGTCAAGAAATGTTGATGTTTAGTTTATTTTATTTTATAGATCTCAGAATTACTAGTAATTTGTCATCAAGTACTGTTTACTGTTTAAGTGTAAATTAAAAATGTATATTAAAATCTATGAAGAACATCCTCTCTCTCTAGTATCAGTTTTACACTGGGACTGGGGCTAGAAACTAATTATTTTTTCCCCAAATAGCCTAATTGAACCAACTAGCTCTGGTTTCATATAGGGATATGTTTCCTCTAGTTTAGATATACAGAATAATGCAGGTTTTCATGGCAGCTGTCAGTGTGTATGGCCTACCACTGCAGTCATGGTGAATTTCCATTTGGTGGAAATCAGCTACAAGGTGACGCTGTTATAAGCATTTTTGTTAATAACTCCACAGCCATGCGTGATGTAATTGAAATTCTTGTTTCTTGTTGTTGTCTTTGTTGTAAGCCTCAACAAGTATTAAGTTTATAGTGTTATATTAGGTTAAATTAAGTTTGATTTTGTGTCTGTAAAGTTTATATTCTTAAAAAAGTTACCTTTTCTAATTCATCCTAAAAAATCAATTTTTTTAGAAGTCTCCAAAAATGGAAGCACATGTACTTTACACCCAGTTTGCAACTGCAAAGCATTTATTTTTTCTACATTATAGACCTACATATTATACAATACTCACAGCTCTTAGATGTAATTTGGTAAACACTTCATTTTCGATTCCACAATGACCAGGTCTCGTTTATCATGTAAAACACATTTTTGTTCACTTAGAAATCAAAACTCAGTAAAAATTGAGCCTTGCATCTCTGTTCATTTGGAGTCTGTTGACAATAGTTTTATAATACAGATTAACAAACAGGTTTAGATTAGTAACCAATTCACATTTTGATGTAAAGCAGCTGTAGCAAGACAATTGTGGAATTGTACATCTTGAGTCAGTTTAGTGTTGATTCAATTCAGTTCAATTAATATGTCAAATTCATTAAGTGTGCATACATACTGTAGATACATCTGTACACATATGTATTTGTGAGTGCTTTTACACTCTGGTGCGCTCCACACTGAACAAGCAATTGACTGTAGTGTTTTAGTGTTTCTGTGTGTATTTTGGTGGTTGGCTATTTGATGTTACAGTTACTATGCAAAATCACGTTTTCAGATGAGATGTTATAGAAGTATGTTTGAATGAAGTATTAGCCTTTTAAAGATATAAGTATTTAAGAGTTTTGACTTTTAGTTTTCGTTACTTTTTCTTATTTGTAAGTCGCTTTGGATAAAAGCGTCTGCTAAATGACTAAAAGTAAAGTAAAATAAAGTAAATTGATTTGACAGGACCACTGCCCAAGACAGTTGATGGATGTGTATAACAATCACTGATTATTTCTCAAAGTGGGTGGAAGCTTTCCCTTTGAAATCCAAATCTGCTGTGGAAGTATCTACACACCTGTGTTCAGGGCCGTACCCACGATTGACGTCCCCGAGGTCCGGACCTTGGTATTTTCCCAATAACAGAAGTTGTAAAATAATTACTTTATATTAATTCTGCTTTGGCGCTGCAAGGATAAAAAGCCAAGGTAACAGATCTTCTCATGTCAAGTCACCTTTATTTATACAGCGCTTTTAACAATACAGATTGTGTCAAAGCACTTAACAGTATCAAATTGGAGGATAGAGTGTCAGTAATGTATAATGATAAGATTAAACACTCAATTTTCAGTTAAAGGCATTTCATTATTGAATTCAGAGATGTCATTGTCTAGCTCAGTTTAGTTTAAATAGTATCTGTGCAATCAAATCGGCGATAATCGCTAGAAATGAAGTGTCCCCAACTGAGCAAGCCAGAGGCGAAACCCGCAGTTCAAAAGTTTAGATTTCTATTTTAATTTTGTTGCAATCTGAGATGCCTCAGCGTAGGGGTGTGCGATATAGTCTGCGATAATATCGTAATTGTTGTTTGACATGATCGAGTATTTTGCAAAAACCATTCAAAACACCCCTACAGAGTGCACGCATACATTACGTGAATCCTAGACCAATGCGCATTTAGAGTGCGTTCATTCACTGCATGATTCAGTCTATTAAAATGCATTTAGAATGATCACAAATTAATGACATGGGGGCAGAAAATGTATATATTTATACCACTTCATATAGTTAATCAATTTCACACGAAGAGTGCCATTTTTCTCCAAAAATTACCATGATTACAAATGTGATATTGATTTTTTACAACAGCTCAATAAACAAAAAGTTAATTAAGAGACTTACGTTTTAGACACCATATTGCCTGTTTTTGCTCTGTTTCGCCAACAAGAATCATTCCAAACACAGCCACAGCAGTGTTTTGCATCCCTGAGCAACGACGGTGTTTCGTTCCTGAATGAATCAACCGTTTAAATGATTCAGTTCAATCGCAATGACTCACTTATTAACAGTGATTTGCTGCCACCTATTGGCGGTTTTAAATCATTTCAGATATTAGTATTTAACGTTTTATTTTTAATATATCAAAACATTATTTATGCATTTGTAATTTAAGTTAAATCCATTCATGTCTTGCATTAAACAGTGTGTAAATACATCTAAATGTCATTTTCAGAATTTGACTCGAAAGATAATGGACAATTTTAGAAAAAATGGCTTTATAAACATAAAAATGCCCATAAAATATAAAAATCAGGGGCCGGTTGCATAAACTGTTTAGACTAGTCTTAAAAAGTTAGTCACCTAATTTTTTTTCTTCAAGACTGGTCATAACTTTTTTAATTCAGTTATGAAAAGGTAGATTGGTCTTATTTATATTGGAAAAGTAAGACTGATTGCCCCTTGGCAACTGCTAGTTGGTCAAACTAGTTCTTAAGATACAGTCTTAACATGGTGACAAAATTTATGCAACCGGCCCCTGTTTAAACTTATTGGAAAAGATTTCTGTCAGTGTGAATTAAAAATATTTTAAAAAAAATAATAATATTCATGTTTAATCATTTTAGACACTTGATTTTACTGAAGGCTACCAGAATAATTATAACTTGAGTTTATTAAATTCATAAACATAAACAAACGATATCTTCTCTATTTCCAGTTTGTAGCGTGGCTCATTCATTGCAACATTTAATCTGATTCTCATGATTAAGAATCTGTTATCTTGAAAAATATTTTATGCTACTACTGCCCACTGACTTGGTTTTAAACCTATATTGTTATCTAATTTATGAGCCTTAAAACATCTTAAAATGCACACATGTAAGGAGCATGCCCCCGAACCCCCCTACCAATCTCCATTTTGGGACCTCTGTATTTACAAAATACTGCGTATGGCCCTGCCTGTGTTCTGTAATATACAGACACTGTTGACCAGTCAGGATTTTATCTGATCAAGGCAGAGAGTTTGTTAATGAGGTGAGTCAATATTCAATAATTATTACAATGCCTAATTTTCTCTGCATATCAGTGGCCTGCCAATATATTCTTCTCAGATGAACAGCTGCCTTGGTGACCTGCTGTACATTAAAAAGGAGCATGACAGCCTACCATCCCCAAACAAACGGGTTAGATGAAAAAACAAATGACAACATAAAAAGGTAAGGTAAATAACCATATGTGGACTTGGGCAAGTTCCCAGGGGCACCACGACTTCAGGGGTGCCAACTTAGGCCTTCTACACACTGCACAAATTTAGCAATCCTATAAGATCACTGCAGATCACACTGTGCGACATGGATCTAATAAACTTGGGTACGGCGTGCATGTAGACTGTATAATGATGACACCTACTGATTCGTAGGCTACGGCGCACATTTCTATAGAAGAATAAAACGTCATCGGCATGTGCTAGTTGTAAACAAAAAGAGCATGATGAATCACACTTTGACAGTTGTAGTTTTTATGTGTGCTGAAAAGAAAGTGGAAGTGGCTAAAGAAGAAGGAATAAGAGCTTGAGATGAGCAGTTTTATTTTTTAGCACCATGTCGCATTGATTTCATGTCACATTTTTATTGGCTGGCCAGTAAACGTGGGTCATGGCAGCAAACATACTGTGTGACGATCAGGCTGAATTTCTGACAGTGTCAGAAAATGATTGTAGCCTACATTCACACTGTCAGTTTTTGGGATTGACAACTGCATTTTCTTTACAGGTGTGAGTCTCGAAAGTCCTGTTCACACAGCAATTAACAGTAGCATCTTGAATGCTGTCTGTATGAACATGCAATGGGAGTCAAGCCCTTATTCTTACCAGTAACCATAGCAACAGTGACCAAAATAATATAAAAGATGGCAACGTCTATAAAACTTGGACTTATCACTTTCTGACACGACAATAATCCAATCGAGTTCTTCCATCAAACCTTCATTAACCGACAGCAGCTAGATATGTGGGCCACATAAGTATTGCCGATCTTGACCCACATTTAAAATCCATTTCAAATCATTTTGAGTAAAATGCCAATGTTTTCCCATAAAGAAAGGTAATATATTCAAATAAATGTGAAACACTGTTAAATGTATTTTGAAAATATATTTTTAAAATGCATAACATAAAGCTCATGTTGTGTGTTATTATGTGTTTACTTGTATGCAACATTATATGATATTATATATTATAATATAATATATTCTGTTGTTTTTATATATATATATATATATATATATATATATATATATATATTCATCTGCAATTCATCCGGCACTGGCATACAGCATGTGGGCCAAACATGGCCCAGGTTTGGCAGAGGTGGTACCGGGTTTAAGACGGCACACAAGACATGGGCCAGATGTCAAATGTAGATATGTGGGCCACATAAGTATTGCCGATCTTGACCCACATTTAAAATCCATTTCAAATATTTTTGACTAAAATCCCAATGTTTTCCCATACAGAAAGGTAATATATTCACATAAATGTGAAACACTGTTAAATATATTGAAATACATTTTGAAAATATATATTTAAAATGCATAACATAAAGCTCATATTTTGTGTTTAATTGTGTTTACATGTGAAATTATATTCATGCCTCATATGACATTATATGTTATATTATAGAATAGTATATCCTGTTGTTTTATTTATATACAACTGACTTCAAACAATGTTTTGCATTCACTGCTTTCATATTCTCATTCAATTTACAGTTTGATGTAGGCCTACTAAACAATACATGATGAAGTTTCAGGACATTTTATTTGACTTTTATGTACTATTTATGTAAATGCGTAACGTTGATGTGTTTTAGGCCATGCTGGCCAATCAGAAGAAGCCCGAAAAAGTTTCCAGTAGGTGGAGATAACAGCGCAGTAAACGCTGCCAGTAAGTGGCATTACATAATAATGATGGAGAACTTGTGGCTGGTATACATAGGTATTTGCGAGCCAGTTTGCTCAGACTTGGAAAGTTAACCATAGGTACCTTCCACCAAGCCAAGGGATCTTGCTCTCCATCAGTAGCAGGAGTCATGAGGTAGCTGTTCAGCTCAGCTTCCATGGTGTCCTCCAACTGCACAGATGAAGCAGGGGGAACTGCGGTGCTCTTGAAGAAGCTGCCCAATGACCGTTTCCCCTTCTTCACTCTGGATGTTGATGGTTCTGTCTCAGCTGCACTTTGATGCATGCCATCTGTGGTGCTAAGACGAGCCCTCTTCTCATGAAAAACAGTGAACTGTCTTTTAAAAAGAATATAATGTTGAGGAAATCAGGCATTTTTATGTAAGCATTTAAAAATTGCCTGTCAATGTAAATAAACAAAGTGGCTTAAATTGTATGCATTATAATAACAAGCTTTTATAACATATAGCATGTAGTGTAATTTAGAGTTACTTTAATGCTGTCATCTGCTGCTATTTTATGTTATTTTCTCTTATAACATTAATCATATTTTGTTGCTGTTGCACACTGATGCACATAAAATAAAAAAGGGTCCCACTTTATATTAAGTTTCCTTAACTACTATGTACTTACTTTTAAATTAATCATTTGATACAATGCAATTATTCTGTACATGTTTTTACATTGTACTTGTATTTTTAAAAATACCTATATGTAATTGCATCTGTAATTAAATTCTGTAATTACATTTATAATTACACTGTTGACCCATCCCTTACACCTTAACCCACCCTTAAACCTACCCACACCACCAAACCTGTCCCTAACCTTACCCGTATCCCACCTCAATAGCAGCAAAAGTGTTTTGCAATACAATACGAACAAAATAAGTACATTGTACTTATTTTTTGATGTAAGTACATAGTAGTTAAGGCCACCTATTATAAAGTGTGACCTAAAAAAGTTACCTTTTGTGCCTCCTGTTCCATTTCTAACTTGACTCTTGCTCTGATATCTGGAATATACTCTTGCCTCATGTAGCACATTTTAAATCGTGGATCAAGGAATGAAGCTACATCAAGAATCTCCTGTGTGGCTGGGTCACTGTATTTGTCCTCCATATAGCCATATAGGTCGGTGTCATCTTCCTTTTCAGCCAGGGTTTCTGTTTTCAGGAGATGCAGGACAGGCTTCAGGTAGGATACGCTGATATATGATTCACCAGAGAGGGCATCTGTGAAGTCCTGGAGGGGATGTACACTGTAAAAAATGTCAAAAAAAAATGTGTAAAAAAAGCCTCAAGAGAAGTTGCCAAGAAAATGGTTGGAAAGTATCCTCGGTCACTGCAAGATGTCATAGAAGGTGATGTGATAGGACCAGGATATCACTCACTGGTCAAGCAGTTACAAGCTTGAATTGAAAATGTGAAGCGGTCTTCAGTACCACGGATATTGAAGCGCAAACAGGTGTCAGATGAGTATGATACTGATGAAATCCCAGCTGAACGAAGGGCAGCTGTTCAGGACACATATGGCTGCATACAGTGGGACATGAAATTCATGCCAGTGAGTGAGACACTGGAAAGTCAACAGGAGAAAAAAGATAAACTGAAGGTGGTCAGTGAACAGGCAACCATCAGTCCAGAGGAGGTAAAAACTCTTATGAAGTTCACCTACTTTTCCCAGTGTAAGGCAATAAACAGTGGAACAGATCTGCAATCACTCATGGAAGAGTTGGCATGATGGTTCACTTTCATGACCTTACTGGTGTATCACTAAAAGAGACTTTCCTCAGTAATGTGGAGAAAAAAGGAAAACGTGTTCTGGACTTCCTGAGAGGTGTTTGTGCAGACAAGAGCAAACAAGTTTTGCAGGCTGTAACAAAGCTAAAAATTGTGAACGACCAGATCCCCACCTTCATCACTGCTGTCTGCATGATGTTTGCAAGCTATTACTGCCTCAATATCCACTATCCTGTGGGTCTGGGCTCCACACTTGAGTTCCTTCAGAGGTAATTATTTTTTCTCTTTTAGAACAAATTACTTTATCTAGTGGTTGATTTTGAATTCTTACATTCAAAAAGGTGTTTCTTCAACATCAATCCTGAGAAGGGCACAAAAGTGGAAACAAGAAGTAAAGAAAAACAAGAAGTAACTGTCAGTGAATCCAAGAGTCCTCACCCTCATCGCTGATGTCTCTGATCATGAGTGGAGAGAGACATGTTAAATATGGACCTTCAGTTAACATCCATAACACTTAAACAGCACTAGTTGTATGGAACAGTATCTATTTTACTGTACCTACTGTTCTGTTAACCACTAACAGGTTTTGGGTTAACGTTACTGTTTGAATCAAACTTTGGTCGCTGCAATATGTGTTGTGTTCTACCAGGTGAGCCATTTGTGAGGCAAAGCTGTTTATTTTTCACTGAATATAGCCATGTATTTATTACATGTAATTTACAAACTGCATTTGGAAGATTGAAAGACATGCTTGAAACAAATTTGCCTTATTTAGGACAATGTATTTTGTTTTATCTCTTTTTTTCTTACGTCTACAAGAGGTTGCACGTGACATGGTCCTCATCAATCTCTTTTTCCTGCAAGTCTCCTTTTGGATTAGTTATCTTTATAAATATCGGTAAGTTGTACTATTCAGCATACATTAATGACTTCCTTACTAAACAAGTTTTAAGTACTACTAAATCATTTAACCTTTTCCTTAAAGTCTCTAATTTTTCCTAAGCTTTATCAGCACTGAGCTTCATAGAGTACATTTGATTTATATGATTTAAACTGGAACTGCCCTGCATCAATAATTGTCAGATCGTACATGTTACCTTTTGGTCACTTGCTCATCTATTGTAACTCTATTGTCATTGATATGGACAAAATTGCTATACTACAATTTTCAGTCTTTCATTGCAATCACAATCTTTTCATAATCTTCCAAATTATATTTACACAGTCTCATGTTGTCGTGGGTCAAGCACGCATTTGCGTGTTTACAACAGTGTGTGATGTAAAACTATTTATCATGAGGAAACATTGTGTGCATTATTTAGTAAAACAAGGGAACAATGTGAGACTGACTGGCCGATCACCGGTCCAGTTGAAGCAGGCTGAAAATTGTCTGATTCTGGTCCCTAGCCGGTCAGTTGGTGCATTTCTTATTATTACCGTTATAATTTTTTTATTTATTTATTTATTTATTTTTTTGGCTTGCAGAGAGGATCATGTCATCATGTCAAAGCACAATCTGTTGGCAATTTATGATTCTTCAAGAAGAAACAATGACAACACCTGCTCAAAATTCCAGTTTTCAGAACAGTGCTACCTGTCTGAAAGAGCCTCTGTCCCACCTCTCTTCAGTAAAGTCTGGAGCCAGTAATTCAGACACCAGTCTCAAGGATAATTATTGGTAAGTAGTGGTAGTTCAGTAAATTTTCACCACCTTTATGTATTTGGCTAGTCACTGATCTCGTCTGATGATTTGGAACACATATGATGATTGTTGAATTGCTTGAGTGGAGGCAACTGTGTATTTAGGCTGCAAGCTGACAGATGTGAAACAAATGCTTGTGATTAGCTAGGTGCTGAGTTGTGTCTTTGCCCTGATACTCTATTGATTGTCAGAGTGGCCAGAGTGTTGTTCACTTTTGTGTAGTTCATTGGAATTCAGTTTAACAAAAGAAGACTTATGTCTTTGTAGGCATAATGCTCATGGACTGTATCAATCTAATTTGTCTTTGTGTCTGTTTCCTGCAGAGAGATCATGCAGTGGTCCACAGTGACTACATGTGAGTCCTCAGGTAGTACACGTGACAATGCAAGCTTTACGTTTCCAGTTTCTCGAACCAACTCAGTCCCATATCTTCAGTCAAGTGTGGACTTATTACTATTGTTCAACAAGAGCAACTCTGATTGATGTTTATTCCATCATTGGTTATCCTTAATTTATTGTGGACACATGCAGTTTTTCCAACATCAACACGTTTGTGAGTATACTGGTAAGTTATTGGATCAGCTCAAACTATTATAACAGTGTCTGTATATAAAAAACTCTATTAATGATAGTCTGTGCCTTGATTTACAATGGGTGGCATTTAATAATTCATTTAGTAATTTAAAATAACCTGACTGACTGTTGACTTAAAATCTATGGGAACTAACTGTAATGCCTTATGTGTTATACTGTCATTTTTGCGGTGAAATTCTGGCAACCACAGCTGCCGGTAATTTTCTGTAAAATTGAACTTTACAATCAAATACTATAATATTTCATACAGTTGTATTGTATTTATTACAGAGATAGACTGTATGTAGGTTTAAAGTAGTTTACTGTAAAACAATTTAACATTTACAGCTGCAATTTTTAAAGTAAATTACTGTAAACAGGTTTACATTGTATCTGTTTTATTTATGAGTACTGTACCGTAAACAACAAACAATTCTCAACTGTAAAATTTACAGTTGCCAAAAAGCATGGTTACACTTTATTTCGATAGTCCACTTTAGACATTCTACTAACTATAAGTAACTTTGTAACTACATGTCAACTAATTCTCATTAATTTGCAACTACACGTCTACTAACTCTTAGTAGGGTAGGTTTAGGATTAGAAGAATAAGTTGACATATACTTGCAAAGTTTCTCATAGTCCTTATGTTGTATGTTGTGGACCCATCAAAATAAAGTGTTAGAAGATATTAAGCAGACAGTCTACTAATACACTAATGACTGCTAGTTGATATGTAGTTGCAAAGATACTTACTGTTAGTAGAATGTCTAAAGTGGACTATCAAAATAAAGTGTTACCAAAAGCATTCTGTAAAGTGTTACACATTGTCACCATATATTTCACGGTGAAATTCTGGCAACCACAGCTGCCGGTATTTTACCGTATTTTACACAATTTTTTTTTTTACAGTGTAGGGCGGCATTGATAGACTCAATGACCTCTGTGTCTTGCCAGGTGGGAACTAAGTGACGTGTCTTCCTGTCTTCAGACAGAACCTGAGACAAGGCCTGACTATGCTACAAGACCCTCGCAATCATCTTCTGTCTAGAGCCCCATCTTGTTGGACACTCTGTGATTAAGGAATGCTCTGGCAGATTCAGATGTTTTTGTGCCTCACTCAGTGTGTTTTTCTTTTTCCAGCTGTGTGAGAAATGGCTAACCAGCTGCTTACAAAGTCATGTTGCCCGATTTACCCTTGCATCACCCTTCAAAGCATTTTCTAAAAAAGAAAAGAAATATTGTGTAGTTTTGCATTTTCCAGACTTGTAAACGAGACTTGTTTTAACAAGTGCAAAGTGCTTCACAGAAAGCAATGCAATTAACAATATGTGAAATATAAATCATAAAGCAGGAAAATTAAGTTATACAAACAATCCGTCTCAAAGTGATTTACATGTTGTTGTTGTTTTTTTTAAATATAAAGCCAAAAGAAATGCTTAAAGATAATAAACATATTGCAACTAACTATAAACCCATATGGAGAGGCCTACTTACCAATGGCAAGATGCAGCCTGTGGCCAAAACATTGAAGTCTGGTGAAAAACACTTCCACACGTGCTAAACTTGCAATGAAACATTTTCAGAAAAGAGACCAAGAGAGATTAAAAGAGAAAAGGTGGGTCCACACTGTTCCTATGCAGAGACTGTTAAGGGCACACGGCTGGCTAACCTAGCTGGCTAGCTAACACACCACATGGTGGTTAGAAAGCGTTATAGAACACCAAAATATTATTTATGTATTTACATATGCTGTACAATTGATAAATGACAGCAACCAACCAGGGAAGACAGATGGTTAAGTTTATCCGTTTGCAAACTTAGCTAATTGTAATACTACTGATAATTTGCCACCTTCTCCAAAGATAAAGAGAGCAGTGAAAGCCTTTGAACAGAACCTGGGCTCTGAACCCTCTCAGAGAAAAGAGGAGAAAAAGAAGAAAGAAAAAAAATTTAATTAATTACGACGCTGGTTGGTTTAAATTGCGCATGCGCAGTTTATTTTAGAAACAGAGAGCTTACATGACACACGCTCTGCTCTGGTTCGCCAAGTAACGTTATAACATCTGCTCACAGTTATGGCTAACTTACAGAATTAAATGAAGATACCAGCACTGACGTTTAAGTAAAGCCCATATTTAAACTGATGTTTGCTTGTGTTCATTCAGTGACCGTAACATCTACAAACTATGTTACTGCCAATTAGTGTGTAAACCATGACTTCAAGACCCCCGATTAAAAGACAGCAAAACAGAAGTCATAATAACGTTACAACAGCCTGTTCGGTAGCATGTGTAATGCAATAATTACCTGAGCTAAGGAAGCTGACCGGACTGATGCTTATTTGTACAGTTTATGGGTTAATGATGCTAACGTTATTGTGGTGGTTTTGCATGTGATAACGGTACCTTTTTCCGTTTCACCTCCGTCGAGGTTCCAGGCGAGTAGAGGCGAGCCGAGGAGATGATGTTTAGATATAATCAACAACAACTTCACCGCGGTCAGTTCAAGAGAAATCTGAAAATATACTAAACGAAACAATCAGCACTTACTCAGATCACCGGTATTAATATATCCATAGACTTATGAAATAGGTTTTACGTTACATACCTGAGACGCGTTCCTTATTCCAAAAATGGCACCGTTGGACGCGTAATTTCAAAATTCAAACAGCAGCGATCCCACAATGCTATGCGGTGGCTGTAAAATAATGCTTCTATGGTGTAGTTACAATAATATTACAGGACTGTCCGTAAACTTCCCATCATGCATTTGCATTTACAGTAAAAACATGAATACAATGCGTTGTTGTAAAATTTATTGTAAAATTACATCAATTGCTAACAGTGTAACATCCATTTCCACAAATTACTTGAAAAACGTCCCAATTTACCTTCTCCAATTTCCATCTAGGACTTCTCTTTTCTTTTTCATAACATATCTTTGTACCAACTGTAGTACTACAGGATAATAGTCACTCTGTATTGTAGTATGTTTGATCACACTCCATGTACTGATCCCTGCTATTACAGTAGATACAAATGTCAGGTCAAGTGCCGTTTCTGTATTTTGTATACTGTTATATCGTGTTCCCTCTCCATTATTAATACACACCAAATAATTATCATCAATAAATTCTTCAATAAGTTGGCCATTCACATCAGTATTATTACTTCACCACACCATACTACATTGTCATACAAAGGACCCACAACAGTTTCTAAAATGATTTGACTTCATTTTTTCACATGGATTATAGAAACCATTTGTCTAACCATTTTCACATTCCCTGGAACCTTCTTTGCTGCTTCTGCATAACTGATTCCCTGTTCAACCTTGAGACGTTGCACTTTGGCCTGCCTCTTACTAACCTCACAGCCTCTGTAAGCAGAACTGTGTACCCCACCACAATTACAACACTTCAGCTTTGTACCCTCTTGGCATTTTCTATACTCATGTTCACCACCACATTTACCACATCTTTGCTTCCCCTTGCACACCGCCGCTACATGTCCAAATCTCTGACATTTAAGTGACATCCCTAAGTGGAGGGGGTGTATATATAACCTCACGTCATAACACATGAATCCAATATACACTTTTTCCAGGAGTTTTTCCTGATCAAAATTGATCATAACCGAGAGACTATCTTGCATATTTCCATTCCTGTTTATTTTTAGACATCTGGCGTCATTTACTCTTGCATTTGTTATGTTTCTTTTCACATCTTCAACTGATACGTTTACTGGAATCCCTGTAATGACTCCTTTTGTGAATTTCCTATAAGTCATAGAACATTCTACTTTCTTTCTATTTATTATGTTCATTTTGATTGCTTTCCTTGTTGTCTTTCATCCTTACACATAATCATCAGTGCTCCATTTCTTAATACTTTAGCACGCTTTATTTCACCAATTTCCCAATTAGGAGATTTCGTTAGCTGTATTGGATTCATCCCGCCAAACGAGTCCCCTTCATCCACAAGTTTTGCAAAAACCACATACTCCTCCCTCCGCTTCTCCTCCGTAGTCGATCTCCTGTCTGAGTCACTTTCATCCGTTTTATTTTTCCTTTTCTTTTTCTGTTTATTATTGCTAAGTACTGTTTGGATGCCCCGTTTCGAAAGTTAAACTATTTTGAAATTTGACCGCAGCGCAAGCCATTGAAATGAATGGGTTTCATAGCGCAGAGCTTTCTGCATCCTGTGTGAAAGCCGCTTTAGAATGAAGCGCATCGCGAGAATACACGCACGCACACCCGCGACCAATCAGATTCGCCCCCCCTTTAAACATCACAACATTTCAGTTTTCTGAACACCTTAATTATTTCAAAACATAACATTTGAAAGTATTTTCCAACATTTGTATAATTACTAATTAATTAAACTGAAGACCTGTTGCATTTTTTAATAATACTATAAAAATAAGAGTTTTGTATAAAAATAGCAATTTTGTGATAAACCTGAATAGAAACCGTACAAGCACAGTGTAGAACCTGGTCGAAAAGAACTCACCCACATGTGTAACTTAAAAAAGCACATTCCACTGGAAACTAATCTAACTTCATCAGCTCGTAAAATGAGCAAATGACCAACACAACACTAGCGTCCGGCCATACTCCCCTTTTCACCTCGAGAGACTCGTAAAACATGATAAGGTGAGGATGAAGGCCCGCGCTACATCTGTTCGGAGTTTAACAACCCATAATTACTCCTTTGGAGAAGCTCCAGAACCGAGCGTTCGCGATACGGCGACCCCGCTAACATAAAATACCTTTCCGATAAACAAAATCTGACTGACTTACGACTTCGTCTCAGCAAAGAAGATCACCAGAGACAGCAACGTGAGACTCCTCCTGACCTCACGACCTCAGCTCTGGTTTCCTGCCTTCCAAAGGAATGTGCCTTTCTCTTCTTCTTTCCAAAAGGGAAAGAACACCCAACATTGTATGAACAAAGGATCTTCCAGACAGGACTTCTGCTATTAAAAGCAATATACTCAAGAGACGATATTTGTATATGAATGTGGTATTTTGTTTCATATATCTGACTGTAGTTATCAGAACTCAGTATATTTTAATCTGTGACTTAAACCATTTGGTAGGTAAAATTATAGGTATTCAATATATAATTATCTCATGTTTGGTATTAAATTTCACGCTATGAGGAGTCCAGTACATTGAAATAGATGAATGTTGACTTTTATCCTCATAAGGTATGATTATAACACTTTGTAGAAATCTGCTAGGATATTGTGGCTTAGGTGACATATTTATGAGCAGATAATGTATGCATGAAGTTTATGTCGTGTGGGGCGGGGCTCCACCCTACACAGACCTTATGATTGGGTCAGACAGTGACTAGGATGGACTTAATTCTGTCCGATAAAACAGACACCCCAACTTTGAACCATGAGCTCAGACCAAAACAAAGAACGGGGTGAAACAACTGGTGATTGCAAGAGACTTGGCTGAAAGTCTGGGCTTTGCCCCCTGATCGTGCTGTGGAACATCTGGCTGATCATCAAAAGACTCCAACCACTTGCCACGTCTGACCAAAGAGAACTTGCAAGCGGCTGCATAAGAGAACTTCAAAACTCGCTATTCGCGCGCTACCAGAGAGTCATCAAATCCGAAGGAGGAATCCCGAGTGACGTCACGCGACAACAACACGTCAGCAGGAAAAGTCCTGGGTCCCCTTTCAGCAACCCTTCAAGAAGTACAGCCTTCAATTCAACGCACGCTAAGTAAACAAACAAATCTCTTATTCGCTGAAGCTGGTTGAATTGAATGAATCGTTAAAAGATAACAATAACTGAGTCTTCCGTTTGTGACGTCCCCATAAGGTCGTCCTTATTTCTCAAGAAAAGAGAATATTTAACTTCCTTCAAACTGCTTTGATCTTGCCATAATATGTGTATGTGTGTGTATGTGTTTTGGTTACTTGTATTGTGCCTTAGAATAGTAAATAAACGCTTGATTCATTTTTAATGAATAGTCTGGTGCCTTGATTTTCAAATCGTTAAACTATTTGCCATAGATCGTGATACCTGTTGCTCAGGCAAAATTTCCCAATTAATTCTGTATTCTTATCAGTAATAAGAAGCATTGCTGAATGTATACTTTATTAATACTCGCTGGACGAGTTGTTAATAAGGTATAAATTATACAGTTTTGATTAATATCAATTAATCAGATCAAAACCGAATTTCTAAGATTTGGTTCCCTAAAGCTAAAATTTATAAATGAAGGATAAAACCTTTCATAACGTTACAACAGACACAACCTATATTCACAACATCACACACATACACAGTTCGTTTGCGCATTAATAGTAAAGTACACGCGCACTGTTGGAAATCCCTCTGATATAGTGACTGTAGCTCCACCCACTATTGACAGCTGCACCCTATTGTGACTTCAATTAGTGGCCTTTAAGAAGGGTTGCTTCCTATTTGTTTCCTGCTCTGGACTTTTCATATGGTGTTGTGGCTGTGTATACATGTAAGTTATTTTCAGTGGTTGAATTGCAATTAATTTGCCAATAACAATTTAGGGGGGGATGGTGTGGCTGGGGGGTCCTGTGGCTAATTTTACACAATGATTGCAAAATTGGTTTCATTTTCAAAAAGATTTCTATTTAATGAAAAATTAGTCTTAATAAATGAACTATTATTTATAAGGTTGCTTTGTTTTTTTTTCCTTCTGGGGCCTGAAATAGAGGAATTTTGGTCAATATTGACAATTAAACAATATTTTTCTGAGTGTTTTTGTGCTGGCACCTTGACTGGTTTAGGTCTGTCATTGATTAATAAATATGAAAATAAAACCACCAGTAGGTGGCAGCAAGTCCCTGTTTTAATAAATGACTTACTGAATCATTCAAATCAAACGACTGGCTCACTCGATTCGTTCAAAAACTGATTCATTCATGGAACGAAACACCATGCTGCTATGCACTGTTGTATAAAACTAAGCACATTAAATTTTGTGCTCACGGCCTCACGCACGTGCTGATATACAGAAAAGTACATTGCTTGTGCAATGAATATAAAAACGTAAAAACTCATATGTGGGTATTTTTTGTTTCATTGCTGGAATTATAAGAGCATTCTAACTATATTCTAAAGGGCTTCATTGCGCAGTCCCGCATCTCTGAGTCCCTCACAGTCACACATACATTATGTCAGGAGAACGTCTTTAAATTCTAATCAAGGAAAAATCATAGCTTCTGTTGTCTTCTTTTAAAAGAACTTCAAAAGTTGACGAAATGACGAAATTGCTTCCGCTTGTGCGCAACTTGTTACAGTACCAAGTTCTGATTGGCCAATCATCGTTATTTAGTTCGTAAATGATCATAAGTAGAGAATTTTAACATTTTATGTGCATGATAAGTTTTACTTAATACACAAAATTGATAATCCAAAGGGGATGGTAAGGGGGGATGGTGGTTTTGCAGAGGGGATGCTTCTTATCTTTTTTTTTTGACCAGGGGGATGCCATCCCCTCACATCCCCCCTCAATTCGAGTCCTGGTTATTTTGTTGTTTGATATTTTGTATGGTTTGAATTTTGTTATGCAATTTATTGGTTGTTGAACTTATATTTCTTCATTCTTATTTAAGTTTAGAAACCAGTCTGATACACCTGTGCAAATGACTCATGTACTGGCATTGGTGAGAATAAAACTTGAAAATGGATGGTCTCTCAAGGTGTTTTAACTGACACCCCATTGTGATACTCCCCCCACAAGTCAGCAGCATCCTAAGAGTCTACTACACACGCGCCTAATGTACGACTCCTGTATCGCCTTTACTTCAATTTCAATCATCATCCATCAAAACTTGAATATAGTTTAATATTAAGCTATTTTGCGGGTGGCCAACGTCGGTCCTAGAGCACCACAGTCCTGCAGAGTTTTGCTCCAACCTTGATTTAAAAACTCACCTGCCTGTAGCTTTCTAGTAACCCTTATGCTGCCTTCATGTGCTACCAGAATTATTGTAAATATGAGTTTCCTAATCAGAAATTTACTACTGGGAAATTCTGAAATAATTCTGATACCCGAGTGTCCGAGTTGGGCGGGTCATAAACTTTAAACATGGTGGAGGTGACAACCATCACTGCTGTCAATGCTGTTCTCACAACAACTACATCCCTTTGTCTTTTCGCTAAAGTAGTGTATTTATAGGCAAGATATGAAAAGATCAAATGACAGAGGTCTGCAATTATCTCAAGATTGTCTGCCAGAGGATCAATAACAGACATGATTAACAGTTAGAATGAGCCAGGAAAACCTTATTTGGGAAAAGCATGGATTCACAAATTATCATCATCACGAAGGAGGCAACCATGAAGGCAGAACCTTAAAGTGATTATGTGAACAAACATGCAAGTTTAATTTCTTCACCACAAAGAAATCTACAGAAACATCATTAAAAAAAATCGGTAACACTTTACAATAAGGTTCATTAGTTAACTACATTAGTTAACATTAACTAATAATAAACTGCACTTATACAGCGTTTATTAATCTTTGTTAATGTTAATTTCAACATTTACTAATACATTATTAAAATCTTGTTATCATTAGTTAATGCACTGTGAACTAACATGAACTAACAATGAACATCTGTATTTTTATTAACTAACGTTAGCGAAGATTAGTAAATACAGTAACAAATGTATTGCTCATGGTTAGTTCATGTTAGTTAATACATTAACTAATGTTTAACTAATGAACCTTATTGTAAAGTGTTACCAAAAAATCTTAGTTACAAAGTAAAGTTGATATTTTGTGTCTGTTGTTAACTGTTACAGGACAGATAATTGTTTTTTTTTTTATTATTATTTTTTTTTTATTATTATTTCTTCAGATTTTCCACAATCTTCCCTGATAGTGAAATTGCAGAGACCATTTCATGTGGCCAGACAAAGTATGCCTGCATGTGCACTTATGGTACGACTCTCTATTTCAAAGGTCTGCTCACCAACAAACATAATTATTTTAATTATTAATTTAATGATTATGAACAGAAATTAAGCATGACAAACCAAACTCCTATTAACTAATATATCATAAGTTAAACCAAAAGGCTTCTTACAAAAAGTCCTTACAAAATAAAATCATTATGATTGTTCTGTTTTTATTAATGTTGTTTTCTAAAGTAGGGTACATGTAAGATGAAAGTAGCACATTTGTGCAGGACTGCATGGGCACATATTAGCGTATGTTTTACAGTAATAACTGAAATTGTTGCTTTTTCCTTGTTTTGTTTGATTTGATTTGCCAAGTATTTACCAGATTTATTACTATGGTGAAATTCTTCTTGTCTGAGCCTATGAATCAGGAATTGAGTATGCTTATTGATTATTGCATTTAATTTAAGTTTATATTCTCTTAATTTATTTTGGGTTTCTTCTGTTGGGTTATTTATATTGATGTCTTGAAGTTTTTTAATTTTCTGTTCCAGTTCTATTTCTTGTTCTTTTTCCTTCTTTTTTTGTAAACGGAGTATGAGATTATTTTCCCTCGAAGTACTGCTTTTCCTGTTTCCCACAGAAGAGAGAGAGACAGTCCAGGGGTGTCATTCATTTCTAGAAAGAATGGCCACTCTCTTTTAAAATAGTTGTCAAAATCTGGGTCTTTCAAAAGAGATATGTTAAAACGCCATCTGGTAGCAGGTTTATGAGGTTCAATTCTGTTCCATTTTAATGTTACTGGAGCATGGTCGCTAATGACACTTGGATGAATCTTTGATTCGGAGATGTTTGATATGATAGAATTACTGGTGAGAAAGAAATCAATGTGGGAATATGAGTGATGGACTGGTGAGAAAAACGAGTATTCTTTAGCATTTGGGTGTTGTAATCACCAGCCATCGCCAAGACCAAAATCACTCATGAACTGTTTTATGGTTTCTGCAGATTGCCAAATGCGTTTATTACTTAAACTAGATCTATCTATTGTTGGGTTGAGAACTGTATTAAAATCACCTGCTGAGACCAAGGTGCAACATGAGAGCTAATTTCATGAATTAAATTGTGGTAAAGAGAGAGAGAGGAACTGGGGAGCTAGGAAAGGGTGATCTATTTTTAAATTCATGAACAACAGTTACTTATTAGGAAATGAGAGTGAAGAGTTCAGAAGAGCCAGGGAGTAATGTCTTTATCACGGTATAACTGTCCATTTATGTAAAGTTTGTCCACAGTGATGGTTGCCTTTTTTCCTTCACTCATCATTTGTTTTCAGATAGGGAAGAGATGTTTCCGACGCTCGAGAATGTCCTTTGGATATTGATTGTTGAGTCCGTAGTTTGTGCCTTTGAGTTGTCTGCCTTGCCTCTGAACAAGTTCTTTTTGTTTATAATGTTCGAATTTTGACTTGATGAAAGTTTATTTTCAATGGAGAGTAGAATGGCGCTTACCTCTGTGCAGCACGGCGGTTTAGGTGACGTACCTGTGCTGGATAGTGAATCAGGACGGGGTCTTTTGGAGTTTGGAGTGAGATTGCCTTTACTTTTTTTGTTGTCGTCTGGTTTGTCCTTGTTCATGGTGCTGTAGAGTCTGTTATAATGTGTGTTGATATATTCCTCAAGGTAATCCAGGTTGCAAAGCGTTATAGTCCAGTTTTGAAACGGAAGGAGAAAAAACAAAAACAAATGCAAAACGAGAGAAGAAAAAGAGATAGAGGAAAAAAATATATATATATATGAATGAAATCTAGCTGCGGGGAGCCGCCATTTTGGACCAGATCTCGTTGGGTTCTCGCGTTACGCAGCCATCACCCCCCTAGTGGCCAGATCTGGGTGTATAGTACACATTAATGTTTTAACTAACATGAACAAACAATGAATAATACATTTATTACAGTATTTATTCATCTTTGTTAATGCTAGTTCATGAAAATAAATCACAGTGCATTAACTAATGTTAACAAACACAACTCATGATTTTAATAATGCATGAAATTAACATTAACTAAGAATGAGCAATACTTTTACAGCACTTATTAATCTTAGTTAATGTTAACTAATGTTGTTAACTAATGAACTTTATTGTAAAGTGTTACCATTATTGTTATATAATTTTTACATTGCAGTAGCATTATTGCAGTCATACAACTTTTATGGATGTTTAAAACAATAAAATACAATAAATATTTTGGAAATATTATTTGATTGTTGTTATTTTTGTTGTTGTTGTTAAATACTGACTTTTTATTTTACAGTGAAGAAGCATTATTGCAATCATATAATAATAAAATAAAATAATATTTTTGAAATATTATTTATTCAGTTGTATTATTAGTATTATTATTTATTAAATACTGACTTTATTTATTTATTTATTAACTACAGTACTGTCACGTGTTGGTTTCTGTTTAGTTTCCAGTTTGCCCTTATTTGGTTTTTCCTGTTCTAGTTTTGTTAATCATCGTTCATCCCATTCACCTGTTTCATATTAATTATCTTGTTTGCTCTTTTGTTCCCGTCCCGTTATAAATCCTCAGTTCTATCCTTGTCTTTGTCTCAGCTTAATGTTCAATAAATGGAAAAGTGTGTTGATGCTACTCTGTTCTCCTGACCTTTGTTTAATTTTGACTACAACCACAAGTCCGTAACAAGTACAGTAGCATTATTGCAGTCATACAGTTTTATGGATGGGTTTAATTGATATATATTTTGTATATAATGTTTTGATTGCTTCTATTGTCATCATCTGTAAGATACTTTGGATAAAAGCATCTGCTAAATAACTAAATGTAAATGAATATTGCAGTCGCAACATTTCTTTATTGATTTTTATCATTTAAATAATAATGAAATACAATTAATATTTTGGTCATTGTTATGTATTTTTTTTTATTTTTTTATTATTGAATAGTCTCTTTTTATTTGACAGTAGAATTATTGTATTTGTAACACATTTCTGTAAGTATTTGTTATAATTGAATTAACAATTAAATGAATAAAAAGGATTATATTTCAGCTAAAGTCATTTCTATGGTAATATTTGTTTAAACGAATTAAGCAAAGCCTGCAGATGTTTGAACACATTTTGACATGTTTTAGTAAATAATATAATTGATTTTTGTTCAGTGAGTATACTGTCTTTAAAACATTTCACTACTCAGAAGAAAAGAGATATTTCAGAAAGTAAATATTCTGTCATGATCTTTCACTGAAGGAAATCTCATAATAACTGAATGTCTTTACTATACTTAAAATAAATATATTTGATTAAATGCTGTGATTAATGTCATATTTGATAACATCAGAAACTCTCCTGAAGCTGATTTCAGTCGATCGATTAATTTTATTCATAATTCATACAGCATTCAGACATTTCACACATTCATCATCAAATAAAATATGATCTGAAGATGATTTGACATTGTGTTTTATTACAAACGACAGAGAAAATCAGATGAATGATAAGATATCAGACGGATTTGATAATAATACAAATGACTGACGTGAGTTTGAGAAAAGCCCAGAAACAGATAATCACTGATTTACTGTCTAGATGAGGATTTCTGATTCATGTTCATAATAAAGTGATGAAGAGACTCTATAACATCTGTTACTGATTGATCATGCAGCTCAAAGCATTATGGGTAGAATCTCCGGACAGTGTCTTCTGATTCATCAACAGTTTCACTGATGATCCAGGATAAATAATATAAAACCCAGGATAGAGCGGCTCAGTGAATGTGGTCTGGACTGTGTGGATGAGGGTCGTTGTGTCAGAGACGCTGTAGAAGGACAGAGTTCCTGCACTGTGATCCACATACACTCCTATTCTACTGCAGCTGCTGGGCTCTACAGAGAGAGCAGTCTCTATGTTATTGTGTCTGAATGAGAATGTGAAGGGAGAGCAGACCAAACTCCAGGACTGATCATTAGATCCAAACCTACACTCATCACCCCGTCCCTTCCTGCTGATGCTCTTATATGACACTGATACATACGCTTCACCTCCTCCCCGCTCCAGCTCCCAGTAACAGCGTCCACACACACTCTCTTCACACAACACCTGCTCAAACACATCAAATCTGTCTGGATGATCAGGATACGGCTGATCTGTGCTAGAGACAGTAATCTCTCTTTTGTCCTCAGACAGACTGAGGTGTTTATTCACTGTGTTCAGATCCAGAGTGAGCTGATGGGGATCTGATGAAGATAAAACACATCAGAATCAGGAATCACGAATGAATTCATAAATCAGGCACACAAACACATGATCTTTAATATAAGACTATAAAATCCTCCAAACCTGCACTAAACCTGTGTCACAGAACACTTTCTGATATATATTCTCATATATCTTATGTGTGTGTGTTTTAACAGTCTTTTATGAGAATATTATATAAGAGTGTTGAAATGTTCAGAGATCTCAAGACACACTGCTGAATGATTGACCTGGTCTCCTAGCAACACTGACAGCAGCTGTTGCCGAGTAACAGTAATGACTGTACTGGACTGAAACTGATGCTCAACCGTCTGAAATCCATTCATGTACATCATAAACACATATATGGCAGTGGCGAGCGGTGACTTTTTTAACCGGGTATGCTGAGTGCTAAGATTAAGACCCCCCCCCCATTTATTTTTTATTCCCAGTGAATAGGAGTTAAAACTCCCACCCCGATGACAATAATAGACCATGCAAAATACAAAAAATAAAATAAATAATAAAATAATAATAATATCTTTAAAATATTGCCAAGTAACGTTGCAAACAACAATAAAATCACAGAAGGACTTTAACTGTAAGCGACACAAGTATACGAAAAACAAAGGTATTGTTTCCTATTTTTTCCTGATGTTTGTTATTATTTCAAATTTTGTATACATTTTTATAAACTTTTTTTTAATTTATTTACTACTTAGGCATGTTGACAATTGGCATCAACATTGTCTATGACCAGATATGTTTTTTGTGGACTTTCAAAATTTGCTTTGCTTGAGAAAGCATGAAAATATAGTTATCATTTTTATTTTTATTTTTTTCATATGATTTCGTCGGGTTAGTTTTGCATCAAACACAATGTAATTTTTGGCAATCGAGATCTGGCAGCAAAAGTGCATTTTTCCACCTGGGCGAGCGCTTCGCGGACAGCTTACCCCGCTCATGAAATCAGCCGCATACCAGCTAAACACTGAGAACGCGTTACAATCCTGAGAGTCATAGCCACAGAGCGGAGGCGCCAAAGCTGCGGAGACCATTTTTTTTCCAAATAAATAATTTTACATACTTATTCAACACTTTATTAAGCTTTAAGTCACATCTCAAATGACAAGAGATCAACTTATAATCATGTTTATATTCATTAGCCCGTGAAATCATTCTCTCAGACGGCCTGGGTATGCGGCGCATTCGCAGCTTATATGGACGGAACGCCACTGATATATGGGGTCATTAATATTACGCTGTTACATGCACTCGTCTAAATGAACGTGATGTTTACGTCTGCTGCAAGGGTTTCCAGCACTTTCCATACACTTATTCATGCTTTATTATTCCTATTCATTCTCTTTTATTGTTTTACTCCTCCTCAATTTTGATTAATTAGCTATTAAGTGCTATTTACCTTTCTTATGTATGCTATAGCTTATTACAAATTGTAAATACTAATTTGTACAAATGATATTAAAATTTCTGTATGCCATTGTACAAAAAGACATCAAATAAAAATACATTAAAATAATAAATATTTTGGAGTGGCAAAGAGTTTCAGACTTTCTGTTGTTGTTTTTTTTGTTTGTTTTTAAAGTCTTTTTAAGTACTTAAAGCTCTGAAACAAAGGACGGCTTACTTTTTTTTTTTTGTTTTTTAAACATTTGCATGTATGAATATGATATTTTAACCAAAAATAAAACAAAGTTGACAACATTAAAGAAAATATATCCTGCAAAACAAATGGCGGAATTGTTTACATTTTTACTGATAACCAAGTATGAATATCAAACCAGAATTTAGAAGTAACATCTCAGTAAAAGAATAGATGATCAAGTGTTTCAGGAAAAGAATAAGAAAAAACACATGGGTCCACTTAAAATTTAAATCTTTTCTGTATAAAATCACTAACAGGGTAAATCCTAAACATAATTCTGTAATGTGTCTCCTTAACCTTTGGAGCAACTGTAAGATTTATCTCTTACTGAGGGTTCAACATCTCTCAGAAAATAGCAATGATAATCTCTTGTAGCTAAATTTAAATTCTTTATAAATAAGTTTGTTAATATACACTTATTATGGAAGAGATATATATTAGCCTCTATATTTCCCCTTCTCCCAAGACAGCTTATACAGCTGTTATTAAAATAGTTCAGTGTCGTATGTAATGAAAAAATAATTTTGTTTAGAAAAACGTTTGGAGCATTTTTTGTTCGTTAAATTTTTTTTGTACATTAACGACTAAGCGGCCAGCGGCAGACAGTGAGCTGATCATAGCCTATGTTTGATCAATTTAGCCTTCTCAAATCATCACGACTGGCCTAAAATAAAATCTACAAAACAGTTCAAGCATATCACAGTGTTAGTTGTTTATCAAATGATTTTATTGGTTTGGTAACAGCCCCAAATCTCTTATTCTAATTCAATTTATTGGTTAAATATACGAATTTGACGCAAAAGATAATGCACACTTCTAGAAAAAAAGGCTTTTAAAAGGAAAAATGCCCATAAAGGGTAAAAATAACTTTTGTTGGAAAATATTAATTTCTATCACTGCTGTGAACTGACCACGCAGAACATGAAGAATATAAAAACTTTAGGAGTCAGCTGTCCACGGTAGTTCTGCTGCACAATACACTCAGAAAAATATAGTCTGATTATCGTTATGGAAAAATCCCAGAAAATATCGAGATATAATTTTTCTCTATCGCACACCCTTATATTTAATTGCTTGTTTGGTACACATAGGCCTAATTCACTGATCATCGTAAAATAAGCTTTTATCTTAGAAATAGGTTCTCTCAATGACAACGAGGACATGACAAAAAATAGGTGAATCATATTTATGTAAGATTTTATTTATTTAGTCTATTTATTCATTGAAGGGGTCTGGTTAATATTGTGAAATATCATTGCAATTTAAAATAATTTCTATTTTAATATACTTAATATATTTAGTTCTGTGATGCAAAGCTAAATTTTTAGCATCATTACTCTAGTCTTCAGTGTCACATGATCCTTTAATGTACTGTCAACGTACCTTAAAGGAACACTCCACTTTTTTTGGAAATAGGCTCATTCTCCCCCAGAGTTAATAAGTTGAGTTTTACCGTTTTGGAATCCATTCAGCTGATCTCTGGATCTAGCGATAGCACTTTTAGCATAGCTTAGCATAGATCATTGAATCCGATTAGACCAGTAGCATCGCGTTCAAAAATGACCAAAGAGTTTCGATATTTGTCCTATTTAAAACTTGACTCTTCTGTAGTTATATCTTGTACTAAGACCGGCAGAAAATGAAAATTTGCGATTTTCTAGGCCGATTTGGCTAGGAACTATACTCTCATTCCGGCGTAATAATCAAGGAACTTTGCTGCCGTACCATGGCGCAGTGATATTACGTAGCGCCTGAAAGTAGTCCCCAGCTATATTATAACTAGGTACCTAGCTGGGGACTACTTTCAGGTGCTGCGTAATATCACTGCACCTGCTGTGCCATGTTACGGCAGCAAAGTTCCTTGATTATTACGCCGGACTGGGAGTATAGTTCTTAATCATATCAGCCTAGAAAATCACAACTTTTAATTTTCCGCCGGTCTTAGTACACGATATAACTACAGAAGAGTCAAGTTTTAAATAGGACAAATATCGAAACTCTTTGGTCATTTTTGAACGCGATGCTACTGGTCTAATCGGATTCAATGATCTATGCTAAGCTATGCTAAAAGTGCTATCGCCAGACCCAGAGATCAGCTGAATGGATTCCAAAACGGTAAAACTCAACTTATTAACTCTGGGGGAGAATGAGCCTATTTCCAAAAAAAGTGGAGTGTTCCTTTAAGGTACCAGCACAAAACATAGGCCACAGCAAAATATCATCTGATTATCATTATCAATAAAATCCCAGAAAATATCAAGATATAATTTTTTGTCAATATCTCACACCCCTAACCTCATGTTGTCCAAACCTGTATGATTGAGTTTCTTCAGTGGAACAGAGAAGGAAATGTTTAGCAGAATGTCAGGTCCAGTCATAGCCTGATGTTCATTGGTCCTCATTCATGAAACACGAGCAGAACGAATTTTTGTGTAAATCATTCACAAAGCCGTTCTGACGTAAACTTTTGAATTCATGAAAATGCTTGTATTTTCAAAATGTTAGTTGGTACGAAAGAAATGTACACCTGCTCCCTGCCGCGTGTAAATAGTGCGTAAAACATTCTGTGTTCTTTTTTGGCAAACTGATGACACTGATGATCACAATTTGATGCACTGCCATAATAATTACAAGTTCATTTGCCCTTGCTCTCTTAGGATTTTTTGTTTTGTTTTTGCAGCTGAGTTGTGTAAAATGCAGCGCTCGTCACTGTCACTATTTACCCAGCTGTAAATAGAGGAGGGGCGGGACAAATACCAACCAACCATCCTACTTGTAAAACGACTGCCTACAACAATGAAGAAGTCAATATTACTGGTTACTGCTTTTTTATATTTAGTACAATTCGTAAAAATGTGATACTAGTAATATGTTACTGCCGTGGCTATTCCACATCATAGCAACCAAAGCATCTCAGCTAGAAAAAACACCAAAGCATTCTCAAGCACCACCAGCTGGCCGTTTTCAGAAGAGCGCCTGACATTTTTTCAGCTGGCTAAAAACTCTTTGGTGGACACACACGTTATTGAATATTTATTGTTAGCCATATGCCCTATTAGTCTTTTTTGCATTTATGCAATATACTGGGGCCAAACCTGAGAAAGTAGACCAGAATATTCCACTGCGTTCCTGGACACGCTGTAATTCATAGGTAGTGATTATGCTAATTGTGTATGAGCGTGCATGAGCACCCTATTTACGAATGATTGGAATTCATTAACATACGCATGTTTAACTGTCAAATCAGACGTTTATGAAGCATTTGTAAATCCGGAGGAGAGTTTTCGGAAGGTCTGTTTTAAGCGCAAAATACTAAAAATTTACTCCTATATTTACAAATGTTTCATGAATGAGGCCCATTGTGTATATAAACGTGAATGGTGTCGCTGTCCGAGGTTAAGACTGGCCCTGACATTCTGCTAAACATCTCCCGTGTTCCAGGTTCAGTTCTGTTGTAAGATCCAGTACTCTTTAATCCCTCAGTCTTGCAAATGCAGCGTATTGTCAGGTTTGTGTGATGTTTATGGTCATGTAACTGTAAATCACACTGGTGTCAACTGTAAAATGAGCTGGACCCTAAAAATTCCAATCACGTCACAGGCAAGAGGCACAGCTCAAATGCCAAGAATACTACAGCCTGCGACAGAGTTGTTATTAATCATTTGTATTTATTCTTTATGTATTTGTGAATTAGTTAGCTTAAAATATTATTTTAGTGTTTAACTGAAGATTCTACAATAAAGGTCATGCCACACTGAGTCGGAGATTTTCGCACATTAAAAAATAAATACGACCTCACGTTGTGTCAATCATGTTTACACACAACCTCTGAAACTTTCGTCAAAAAAATTCAGATCAAGTTCGATTTTCTGCATTTTCACATCCATAACATGCATTTTGATAGGAAAGGATGAGGAATACAAAAAAAAAAAAAACGGGAAAAACGCACGCAAAAAAATTCGTGCAATGCCCATAAGATGTTTGTCGTTATGTTGTTAACACTATTTTTGCGTATTACACATTTTGTATTTTATTGTTTGCGTCAAATCAAGTTTAGATATTTTTTTTCTACAATATAACTGACAAATTACACTACATTACACTGTTTCATGTAAAGAAAGTATTCGTGTAACTAATGTAAAATTCTAAAAAACTAGGAAAGTTTGACTGTGTGGGGTCCTGAAATTGGTTTTCTGTAAGGGGTAGGTTTAGGGTTAGGGGATAGAAAATATTGTTTGGTCCGTATAAAATTCTATGGAAAGTCCCCACAGTTCACAAAAACAAACGTGTGCGTGTGTGTGTGTGTGTGTCTGTGTGTGTGAACCTACATTTGCGTAGTCCTGCTGTAATTCTGGATTCTCCTCCATGATCCACACTATAAAACATACACAGAGTCATATAATTATATTTTCGATTATGATCTTGGCTTCCAATGGTTATGAAAACAATATAATCAAGATAAAACAACATTTTAAACATTGCTTTAAACATACTAGCAAAATTCTAGATGTTAGAATTTTTAAAATTCTTAGAATCGCACTAGCATCAAGGTTGCCAGTACAGGTCTTCTCGGGTCCTAAAATCCGTACCTGACCCGAATCGACCCTAATTACCCGAACCTGACGTGCATAAATAATTTTTTTTTTAACTTGTTTGCTAGCACCCCCCATTTTGGGCCTCACGGCTGAAAATGACCTACCTAAATTAAAATAGTAACAGTTCCTGACAATAATGTGCTACACGCACAGTTTAGGTACCTTTGGAAAGAAGACCCTTTGGGCCTTACTATCCATCATCCAGAGTTGATAATGCTCAAAAAGATACAAAATTAATAAACACTGAAGTGCCTTGAAAAATGTTTTTTTCCCACACTGAATGTTTCTTTTTTTATTTCATATACAAATAAATGAAATAAGTTCTGGAGCAGTCCAGAAAAGTAATGGGTTGCAAGTCATTTGTGTAGCCAAGATTTTTACAAGCTCTTAGAGAAAGTCCGCGAGAGTGGGCGGGAGTGAACCTCACACAGAACACACCAAATCGATTTGATGACAGCGCCACCTATCGGTCAAACGTGATAAGCCTATAAATCATATTGTTATAGCTTTATATATGATTTTTCAGCCGTTTTGACTAAAAACATCCTAAAATGGCTTCAATTACTAATACGCAGGTTGCGGGAGCGGGCGGTCCTGGTCAGAAATTCAGCGGGAGCGGGTAAGTGCGGGTTTAAGAAAACAGTCCCGCGCAGGGCTCTACAGCAGTCTGCTCTGGACCAACAAAGCACTCATGAACAACTATCACAAAACAGAAAAATAGTTGTGGATCGTCCAGGGAATGACACACAGTATTAAGCAGGGCTTCAAGTTCTCCGGCACCGTGCGTGCAGCGTTTGGCAGCGTAAAAAAATAATCCGACATTTAAAAAAAAATGTTTAAAAAAAACACCCCTGCCTCATGTAGGGGAGTGCGATTATATATATCGTCTGCGATAGTATCGTAATTGTTGTTTTAACAATGTGCTATTTGACATTATCGAGTATTTTGCAAAAAAACATTCAAAACACACCTACAGAGCGCACACATTCATTACGTGAAATCTAGAATAGTGCGTGTGCGTAGAGTGTGTTCGACGGTGTTTCGTCGAACACACGAACACGACGGTGTTTCGTTCCTGAATTAATCAAGCGTTTAAATGATTCGGTTCAATCACAATGACTCAGTTACTAACAGTGATTTGCTGACACCTACTGGCAATTTTAATTTCACATTCAAAATATCTTTTATTATTTAAAGGTGCCATAGAATGGATTGATACAATATTTTAGATTGTTCTCTGATATCTATATAGAAGGTATGTGGCAAAAAAGGTAAGGGCAAAAAAATCTGTAGAAATGGTTTTACATGTGCATTTACAACCCTAGGATTTCTCCCTAGAATGAAATGATCTGTTATTACCTTATTTGGAAGGGTCATGAATAATAATGTGGAGCTCTGCACTGATTGGCTGTTTCACAGTGCGGCTCATTTCAGTAGCTCACACAGCAGGAAGGAAACACGAAAAATATATATTTCAATACTTTCTCTCGCAGTTATTTAATTGGGTAATTATACTGTAAATAAAATGCGGGCATCAGGGAGCCGCTATTAATATGCGGGGCACTGAATCTGCTTTCGAATGCACGATCGCTTTTTACTTTCACTTTCGAGATTTGCGATCGCATGTACTCTGTGTAAACTACAGCGGCAGTACTTACCACACATTTTACAAGATCAGATGCCTCTCAGTGGTGCTCAGGATCTGTAAATCATTTGCCATCATCCTCAGTCATCTCTCCTTACTCTGTTTATGTAAAGGGTGGCCATATGTGCCGTTCATACAGGACACGTCCTGGCCAGGATTTTAATATTGGCTAACACAATGCAAATATGTGCACGTGTTGGTTTGTTCGACTTGAAGTGTTGCTGCGCACTGATCAAAAAAGACACCAAGGCAGGTGCGAGAGCAATTCGAAAGCATAAGGAGCCATCTGCTCTGCTCTTTATAGCTCTCATGAATGTCACTCAACAATCTACCTGCACAGTGCAAACAGCCAAAACCTGGATATTTTAGGCAATACTGGCAAGGTTGCGTCCTGTGAAAATGGCCTGTATGGTCACCCTATTTATGTCAAGTCAAGTCACCTTTATTTATATGGCGCTTTTAACAATACAGATTGTGTCAAAGCACTTAACAGTATCAAATTGTAGGATAGAGTGTCAGTAATGTATAATAATAAGATTAAACACTCAATTTTCAGTTAAAGGCAGTTCATTATTGAATTCAGAGATGCCATTGTCTAGCTCGGTTTAGTTTAAATAGTATCTGTGAAATCAAATTGACGATAATCGCTAGAAATTAACTGAGCAAGCCAGAGGCGACAGCGGCAAGGAACCAAAACTCCCTCTGTGACAAAATGGAGAATAAAAAACCTTGGGAGAAACCAGGCTCATGTGGTACATGAAATGTACTGTAATGTAACAGGCTACCGCTAGCAAGAAGCTAACCATGTCCCTTTAGTGGCTTGCGTTATTTTATCAGAACGCTTTATTTGCTTTCCGTGCCTTTCTGAATACAGACACCAACCCATCCCTGCACTTCACATCCCCTGCACAGCCTGGAACTTAACATTTATTTCCATGGTCTGCCATTTTCGCTGATGTCCTCGCTTGTTTCTTCACAATACTTGCAGAACTTCTGATGATTCGACGGCTGGCCTAGAACATGGGCGGGTATATGCAAATGTTGGGGGCATAACTATTAGTGACATCACAGTTGGTGTTATGTTCTGATTCGCCTGTTTTTCAGTGGTCTTTTGCATTCACAAGTTTTACATAAGGAGGAGGAAACAATGGTGTTTGAGGCTCACGGTATGTCATTTCCATGTACAGAACTCTTATTATTCAACTATGCCAAGGTAAATACAGTTTTTCATTCTATGGCACCTTTAAATAATTTCAAATATTGGTATTTAATGTTTTGTTTAATATATAAAACCATGATTATGCATTTGTAATTGCAGGTTAAATGCATTCATGTTTTGCATTAAACAGTATGTATATGCATCTAAATGCCACTTTAGATGTGGCTTCTGTGTTTTCTCTACATTGCAAAGATGCATTTTGTTGATACTGTTTTAATTTGCTTGATAACAGCCCAAAAGTCTTATTATTCTAATTCACTGATTAACTGTAAGAATTTGACTCAAAAGATAATGGACACTTTTAGAAAAAAAATGGCTTTATACAGGTAAAAATGCCCATAAAATGTAAAAATCTATTTAAACTGATTGGAAAACATTAATTTCTATCAGTGTGAACTAACCACCACAAAGAATATGAAGAATATGAAAAACTTTAGGAGTCAGCTGTCCACGACAGTCCTTAAGGTACCAGCACAAAACATAGGCCACAGCAAAATATCATCTGATTATCATTATCAATAAAATCCCAGAAAATATCAAGATATAATTTTTTGTCAATATCTCACACCCCTAACCTCATGTTGTCCAAACCCGTATGACTGAGTTTCTTCAGTGGAACAGAGAAGGAAATGTTTAGCAGAATGTCAGGGCCAGTCATAGCCTGATGTTAATTGGGCCTCATTCATGAAACACGAGCAGAACGAATTTTTGTGTAAATCGTTCGTAAAGCCGTTCTGACGTAAACTTTTGCGTGAAAATGCTTGTATTTTCAAAACGTTAGTTGGTACGAAAGAAATGTACACCTGCTCCCTACCAGGTGTAAATGGTGCGTAAAAAAAAAACATTTTTTGTTTTGTTTTTGCAGCTGAGTTGATAACTGTAAAACGCAATGCTCGTCACTGTCACTATTTACCCAGCTGTAAATAGAGGAGGAGTCGGCAAATACCGACCAACCATCCTACTTGTAAAACGACTGCCTACAACAATGAAGAAGTCAATATTACTGGTTACTCCTTTTTTATATTTAGTACAATTCGTAAAAATTAGATAGTAGTAATATGTTACTGCCGTGGCTATTCCACATCAAAGCAACCAAAGCATCTCAGCTAGAAAAACACCACAGCCTTCCTCCGTCACCATACAGCCTGACAACCTACAGAAACACAGCAACAGTCCCAGACATTAGTTTGGCTGTCAGACATCACTAACACAGTCATTTATTTGTGCTGTTATTTTCTGTAGTTTCAGGCATAAGAGTAAAGTAATCAGAAACAGTTATACTCCATTAAAGTAAAAATGTACTGAAAAACAGGCACAAATTATTTCTACATTGTCACTAGACACACAGGGTTAACCTCCTGGGGTCGACAATGGCACTGTCACTTATTCACGCATTTTTTCCTGATGACAGCGAAAAGAACTTAAAATGCTCCGTTATTTAAGTGCAATACAAAGGGTTTACTTTTATTTGTGTACACTCACAATATCAACAAAACAGTGTGCTTTTGTGAAATAAAGAAAAAATACATGGTGTTCTTTCAGCCATCTCAGTCTCTGCGAATATCATTCTGAAATGCATCAATAAAATGAACTAAAACTCAGCTAATACTTGACATACAGACAAGCAGAATATATCTATGGAATGCTTGAAGTGGCTACTTTGAAATATGAAACTAACGCGAGGTACATTTTTTCTTGCCTGAGCTCATTATGGGGAAGTCAAGTCAAGTCTCCTAATGGATAGAGAGTCGGACTCGTAACCCAAAGTGAATAACCGGCGCTCTCTCCACCCTCAATACCACGACTGAGGTGCCCTTGAGCAAGGCCCCCAACTGCTCCCCGGGCGCCACAGCATAAATGGCTGCCCACTGCTCCCGGTGTGTGTTCACGGTGTGTGTGCACTTTGGATGGGATAAATGCAGAGCACTAATTCCGAGTATGGGTTACCATACTTGGCCACATGTCACGTCAGTTTCGCTTTCACTTTATCTGTAATGTGATAATGCACACAAACTGTTCAGATTATAATTATAATTATGTTTATATTATAAACACCCACACCGCCTCCATAAACAAAGTGTGAAGATTCATCAAGTTTATCTTAGCTACTTTTCATTTTTTGAAAAAGTGACGCTGAGAAGAATAAACCAGAATTTACCTCGGAAGAAGAACACAATGTGACGCACCATTTGATCCAGCAGAGGAGATAATTTCTGCTAAGTAATGTTTCTTATTTTCATTAGATAATGTGTTATTGTGACAGAAACTTGAACACCTTTACTAGTTGGACTTTTCCCAAACTGTAATTCCAGATTAAAATGTGTAAAATCAAGTGCAACATTGCATCTAAAAGTTGTACAATGCGAGGATGATTTTATAGTCTATATACTATAACAATAGATTAAATGAACTAATAATAATAAATAAATAAATACACACATATACAGGGTAAGTGTGCCGTGTGGGTGGGCTGGGTCTCTGGCTTAGGCTGCACCATACGTATCACTGTTTTAATGCATCACAAAATAGCTGAGGCATATACATGATTAAAAAAAACAAAAAAAAACATACAGGGCAAGTGGGCTGTGTGGGTGGGCTGGGTCCCTGACCTGGGCTGCACTACACGTCTCACTTTTTTAATGCATCTTAAACTAGCTGAGACATATATACATCCACACATTAAAAACATAATTAATTAGAAAATAAATAAATAGACAGCTGATGGCTGATGTTTGGGGAGACAGGGTGGCTCTGGGCCCTGTTGCCTAGCAGCATCCTTCCCTGGCACCCCCGTTGGGGTGTGACATGGGCTGGGGAATTAAGTTCTGATATGTCGTAGCCACGGTGGGATCGGAGGCACCCTCCCCCCCCAATTATTAAACATTTATTAATTTATAATCCAATACTAATATTATTAATATTATTATTTATACTTGCCCTCTTCGTTGTACTCCACCCTCCCCAGTTTTGATGAAATTATTATTTTTATTATTACTATCATTATGATTAACATTATTATAGTTATTATTGTTGCTAATAAAATTTGTTGTCTCTATTATTATTATTATTAGTCTTTATTTATTTCTATTTACATATTTATTTATTTATGTTTTTTTTTTTTACTCTACTTATATCTGTTATCAATCTATTATGATGCTATTTCAGTTGTATGCTTCCTTCCCCAACCCTAGATACAATGACACACACACAAACACACACACACACACACACACACACACACATGAATGCAAATACAGGAGTTAATCAGAACGGACTTGTAATGTTGGCCATCAGTATATTTGTTTGTCCAAGTGGTTCTACATTTTGGCACCTTGTAAATATTGTCACCTTCTAAACTCAGTGTTTTTTTTTTTTTTTTGTTTGTTTGTTTTTTCTTCTCTTTGTCATATATGTTAGACAGGCTTGAGTATTTTTTTAATAGTATTTTTATTAAAATTTTTGTAAACATAATATACACAACATTTACATTTACTAATATTAATACAGGGGGAAAATAATAATAAATAAATAGAAATGGATAAATAAATAACCAAACAAAACAGAAAATGTCCGCACATATGCAGTCACATATCTAATTGGAACTCTTGAAGAATATTATTTTCATCTTCCAGTCAAATTTCTTCCATATTTGACTTCTAATACACTTACGACGGCTGTCACATATATTTAACCACATCTCATCCTCAATTTTAGTATTTAACTCTAATTCCCAATTTCTTTTGGTATAAAATGAGTCATCAGATTTGTCTTGAATTAGTTTTCTATAAATATAGGCTACATGATTTTTAGTAGGTAAACCATGTTCAATAATATTAGCAAATCTCTTCCGACCTACTAAAGACACTATCCGATATAGAAGGAAGAAAAGCTGGGTTACCTTTAATAGTTATTGCACCTGATGAGGCTATTACTCCTCTAAGGGGCCGTTCACATATCGCGTCTTTTGCGCGCTCAAGTTCGTTATTTCAAATGTAGACGCGCGGTATGCGCGCTCATAATGGAAGCGACGCGGTCGCGACGCCGCAGCGGTGCGACGCTCATTTTCCAGGCGGCGTCCGCGCCGCATCGAGATAAAACACTCTCAACTTTTCAGAATGCCGCGCACCGCTGGTCATGTGACAAGAACCAACCAATCAGCTTCCTCACCTTTGCCGTTAATTTGAAACCTCAACAGAAAAATGGAGGAGCAGCTACACCCAAACAATGCAGCGTTTTTTACTTTTCTTCGTAAATAAATCTTGTAACAGAGTTACAGCAAGGGTTTTTCGGTGGTGGAAATCCATTGCTGAAATTTCCTTGTTGTAACGGAGAGTGCAGCTGATGGTTGCTTAGCAACGACAGACGCCTCCGGAGTGCAACCGCCAGAGCGCTTTGGAAAAAAGGAGAAAGCGGCGCGCCTAGCGTTTTCCACGCGTTTTTAGGCGCGATATGTGAATGGCCCCTAAATTATTTTTTATTCTATTTTTTTTTTTATTATTGTGGAACAAATTTTTACAGTATGCTGTATCCATATACGTATTTGTTTTCTTCAGTCCCTTTTGTGCTTGCAAATCCATGGATGGCAGAACTGTCAGAGAAACTCCAGGAAGTGAGTTCTGTTCTATACTGACCCATTCTGCCTCCTTATCAACACCAAGACAAGCTGAGCAGCCCAATAATAGTATCTAAAATTAGGAAGGTTCAACCCCCCAATCTTTATGGCTGTTTCATGGTCTGTTGAGGAAGTGCAGACGTTCCTCTCATTGATAGCCAAGGAACGGATCCAGCGAGAGCTTGATGGGGCAACGCGGAATGAAAATGTTTTTCAGGAGTCACGGCAGGAGGGACGGCGCAACTATAATGAAATGTGAATAATCCCGCCCACTCTAAAGCGGTATACAATAGTTCCTACTCATCACCTTCCTTCCCCTCACCCATCTTTCCCTTCACTCAGCTCACTCAGAATGGTCAATAGTATAATGTATGTTCTACATTAATGCAAGTGTTCGTAGCAAATTAGCTTAAAAGGGAATTGTATATAAATAATTACAATTAATTATGATTAGTTACAATTATTTATATCGACTGACAGTAATAACTTTAGCAGAATTAAATTGCCATCAACTGATCTGTTTGTCCAGTGACCATTCAGTGTAAGTTCATATCAACTCTAAGAAAGGATATTTTCATAAGTATTAATGCATTAGAGCATGTAGTAAGGATCGAAAATCGTAAAGGGACTTTAATTTGCAAGGCAGAACCAGAAACTCATGTAATTTGTGCACACAACTTTTAATAACTAAATGCTAACACACATAACTAATCTAAACAAACAAACAAACACACATACACTCACACGCATATACAAAAGGGGAGATAAAGTGGATGAATGAAGCCATTAGAGGAGATAGAATGCAGTTATGGAAAGACTCAGTTAACCACCTGAGTAAAACCATCAGCGCCATTTATAATGGGGTCTATAGCTTATACTAAACCTCTGTTTAGTTTAGTTAGATGTACCATACTTGCACTTCCATGGCTGTTGGCGCGTGTCTGGAATGCAGTCTCGGATGAAAAGTCTTGATGGTTTCAAGGTTTTGAACTCACGATCACATTCTTCCGGGCTGAAGAGTGATGAATTCCAAAGATGTTATTCTGGCTCTGAGGTCCGAGGAGCTTTGGTTGAATGGAAAGTCAAGGCCGCAAGGCCTGGCGCAAAACTTAAGGTTCCAGAAGAATTCAAGCTCACATCCTTCTAGGATCTAACAGAACCGCAGACTGAGATATGTTGGAGCCCACCGGGCACGCCGTTACCGGCTCAGGCTCTCCACACGGGCAGCAATCCGGAGATTTAGCAGAAGAGCTTTTTCAGAAGAGAGCGCGAAGGCAGAACTGTGCGTGAGCCCTTTAAGGTCTGCGAAGAGTCACCCCTCTCAGAATGGGCTTGACCAATGAGAAAGGCTGAATTTCCAAGCGGGAGTTTGGAAATACTGGGGGGTTTTATGACCCTTTGTCTGAGAGCATGGTAATTTGCAAAAGGGTTGGATTGGAAGTTGATATACAAACTATTAAAGATTCTTAAGACACTAATATGTTGCATAGGTATCAACATGTAATATTCACTCTCAATTAGATCATCCGAAGACGAATTGATAGAGACCAGACATGGTATGAGTTAAAATGATATTAACAAGTGATCTATCATAAGCATGCATAAAACGGTATACAATACACAAAAACATATACAAGAACAGTAATAATATACACAGTGACCTGAATGATATGTATGTTCGTTCAAAGAAAGGTTTTTCTATGAATTAATTAAAGAGTCCATTTTTATGGCATAATGTCTTTCCTATAGGAAAGAGGTAGTGAGATGCTCTGCATTTGCATTCCTTTGAGCAATAAAACTAGTGTTATCTGATGGGTTGCCATGGAACCAGGGGCCTGAAGTCAGTGCCAGTAGGACTGTCAAGGAGTATGTGTATTGGGTGAGGGGTCTGTGACTATTTGTTAATCTAATAACTAATTGATTTGTTAAATCAAATGCAAAATTGTGTGTCTGATTGGTCCAAATGCCACAATTATTAACAGCCATGTTTGGTATCGTTTGAATTGTCTTTGTGCATCTGGTGCAATGGTTTCATTCTTACAAGAAGTAAATTAAAAGGTAATACAGATCCTAAGAGTTTAGAGATATTTTGCTCACTGTAGAGGATATGCATTTCTCAGTGTCTTTCATGCAAATTACCATCTGTGTCCCAATGGTGTTAACACGTCTAGGCCTTGATCAATGCAAATTCTAATTGTTAGTTCCTGACTCCATTTTGGAGGATGTTCTCTTGGTCTGAGGTTAAGGAAATGTTGCAAGAGGATTGGGCATTCTGTAGCCGGAATGAGCCTGTGGTATGAAGTGTGTTTACACACTTCATACTATGAATTTTTCTAAAGTCAGATATGCATCTTTTACTTTTAGAATTATCTTTGAGAATTTTGATGTCTTGTATTGATTTGGTATTTTTTTAATTGGCTGTATAATTGGCATAATGCATATTTACCTGACTGATAATAAATTATTACATTTTATTTTATTCTGACTTAATCTACTTGAGAAAATAATTTCAGAGTAAGTTGAAGGCATATGTTACTTCAAATCTGCGTCCAGGGTTAAGTACATACTAGATCTCAGGTTAGATGGAGCATGGGGTACATCAGATGCTATCTTAGATTTCTGACTAACTACTTGCTTTAGTTAAAGGGATAATTCACCCAAAAAGATAATTTTGTGTTTATCTGCTTACCCTAAGGGCATCTAAGATGTAGGTGACTTTGTTTAGACTGACTAGAACACAAACGAAGATTTTTAACTCAAACTGTTGAAGTCTGTCAGTCATATAATGGAAGTCAATGGGCTCCATGGCTTTGAGAGTAAAAAAAAAAAAGAAAACACATACAGACAAAACCAAATTAAACCCTGCGGCTCATGATGATGCATTGAGGTATTAAGACACGAAACAATCAGTCTTTGCAAGAAACTGAACAGTATTTATATAATTTTTACCTCTGATCCACCGCACAGTCCAACTGTCCTGAACGCGTTCACACAACAGCCGGCGTGTGACGCATCTTATTCTTCTTCTTGCTTTACGGCAGATCACAGACTTATAAGTGCATTACCGCCACCTATCTTAATATGTTTTTGAATTCTGAGGCATCAGTGTTTACAATGTAACATGATGCATGTTAGTCTATGAATGTTTAGACCAGTGTTTACTGTGAAATACTCTGTTTGCAAATATCTGCTTAAATGTATATGTCTATAATGTGCTCTACTATAATAATTTAGTTTCTCTGACATAAAATGTCATTTTTGTACTGTATGATAATACAGGTGCATCTCAAATGTAGAAAAGATCATTTATTTCAGTAATTCATCTCAAATTGTGAAACTCGTGTATTAAATAAATTCAGTGCACACAGACTGAAGTAGTTCAAGTCTTTGGTTCTTTTAATTGTGATGATTTTGACTCACATTTAACAAAAACCCACCAATTCACTATCTCAACAAATTAGAATATGGTGATCAGCTAATCAACTCAAAACACCTGCAAAGGTTTCCTGAGCCTTCAAAATGGTCTCTCAGTTTGATTCACTAGGCTACACAATCATGGAGAAGACTGCTGATCTGAGTCAGTTAACTTGAGTGGAAGGAAAAAGTGTGGAAGAAAAAGATGCACAACTAACTGAGAGAACCGCATCCTTATGAGGATTGTCAAGCAAAATCAAGAATTTGGGTGAACTTCAGAAGGAATGGACTGAGGCTGGGGTCAAGGCATCAAGAGCCACCACACACAGACGTGTCAAGGAATTTGGCTACAGTTGTCGTATTCCTCTTGTTAAGCCACTCCTGAACCACAGACAACGTCAGAAGCATCTTACCTGGGTTAAGAAGAAGAAGAACTGGACTGTTGCCCAGTGGTCCAAAGTCCTCTATGAGAGCAAGTTTTGCATTTCATTTGGAAACCAAGGTCCTAGAGTCTGGAGGA
This sequence comes from Onychostoma macrolepis, assembly GCF_012432095.1. NCBI lineage: Eukaryota > Metazoa > Chordata > Actinopteri > Cypriniformes > Cyprinidae > Onychostoma > Onychostoma macrolepis. The sequence continues at coordinate 6,585,254 of NC_081158.1, read as the reverse complement.
AGGGTGGAGAAGCTCATAGCCCAAGTTGCTTGAAGTCCAGTGTTAAGTTTCCACAGTCTGTGATGATTTGGGGTGCAATGTCATCTGCTGGTGTTGGTCCATTTTGTTTTTTGAAAACCAAAGTCACTGCACCCGTTTACCAAGAAATTTTGGAGCACTTCATGCTTCCTTCTGCTGACCAGCTTTTTCCAGCAGGATTTGGCACCTGCCCACACTGCCAAAACCACCAAAAGTTGGTTAAATGACCATGGTGTTGGTGTGCTTGACTGGCCAGCAAACTCACCAGACCTGGTATTGTCAAGAGGAAAATGAGAAACAAGAGACCAACAAATGCAGATGAATCTTAACAAATTAGAATACTTCATTAGACCAATAATAAAAACATTTTTAGTGAATTGTTGCCTTCTGGAAAGTATGTTCATTACTGTATATGTACTCAATACTTGGTAGGGGTTCCTTTTGCTTTAATTACTGCCTCAATTCGGCGTGGCATGAAGGTGATCAGTTTGTGGCACTGCTGAGGTGGTATGGAAGCCCAGGTTTCTTTGACAGTAGCCTTCAGCTCAGCTGCATTTTTTGGTCTCTTGTTTCTCATTTTCCTCTTGACAAGGTTCAGGTCTGTTGAGTTTGCTGTTTGAGTTTCACAATTAAAAGAATCAAAGACTTAAACTACTTCAGTCTGTGTGCATTGAATTTATTTAATACACAAGTTTCACAATTTGAGTTGAATTACTGAAATAAATTAACTTTTCCACGACATTCAAATTTATTGAGATGCACCTGTATATACAAAGCCTGTGTATGTCTATGACTACAAAATCATGTTTTTTTTTTTTTTTTTGTTATGAATGGGCAATATTAGTGATTGCTAATTTAGTAATAGAGTTACTCCTGATATCAACATTGTCACTGGCAGGGACGGACTGGGAGTAAAAAACGGCCCTGGATTTTCTTCCAAATAGGCCCACCACAACTACAAACAACCGCTACTATCTCACAACATTACAGCAATCAATTTATAGCATTTATGGCAAATAACATCAAAAAACCCATGGTGACCCTGCTGAAAAAAACAATAGAAACCATCACAGAAATTCTTATGGTTTCCCCTACAAATACTGAACACTTCTGGTGTGACTTTAAATGCAGACCTTGAGCCAAAAACTCATCACCAAACACCAATGACATGTACATAAGGGTACTGTCATTTTAAACACGTCCCAAACTGTTGCAACAGTAATGGAAATACAATTTTAAAATACATGAATTATGTTTCCATCTTTGTTGCCAGTTTTGTTAGTGCCTTTTTCTGTTCTAAAGAACACTTTTGTCTTTATAGTGTCTATGCAAGTCATTGGAGCTTTTGGCTCAAGGTCTGCATTTAAAGTCACACCAGAGGTGTTCAGCTTGGATTAGGACTTGGCTTTCTGCAGACCAAGTTCTTCCACGCTGACTGAATCAATCATGTCTTTTTTAACCTTGCCTTATACATAGAGGCACTGTCATGTTAGAATAGAAAAGAGTCCTGTCCAAATGCTGTCCTGTAGCTCAAATAGTAGAGCATGGCGCTAGCAACGCCAAGATGATGGGTTCGATTCCCAGGGAAAGCAAGAGCTGATCAAATGTAAAAACTGTAACTTGAATGCAATGTAAGTCGCTTTGGATAAAAGCGACTGCTAAATGCATAAATGTAAATGTAAATGTAAATGTTGCTATGAAATTAGAAGCACACAATTCCGTAGAATATCATTATATGCTTTAACATTAAGATTTGTACTCATAGAAATTACTAAAGTAGTCAAACATGTTCATTAGAAGGGGTGACCCAATACTTTTGGCAATATAGTGTATCTGTGTGTGTGTCTTGTTAATCGGAGCAATCACCTTATAGTCAACTTCATTTACTCTATTTTCTAACTCAGTATCTCTCAAGCGTAACCTGTTGTCGAATCGCTGCTGTCTCTTTATGAATGAATGGAATATTCATGTCAGACAATGCAGAGTGATAAATAGCAGTGGACACTCGGACTAGGGTTGTCCTGGGATTTTACTATAGTGCTATAGGCTACATGCTGTGTATAGTGAGAGAGACGGGCAAAGGTAACCTGATGTAACTTCACTTTTTTTCCTTTTTTAGCTTCTCCCAACCGCCTTTATCTTCATGTTTTTTGCTTGCCATCACAATCCCTCTCTCTTTCGCATCAGTTTCAGTTTATTATAAGCAAAAATAAGATTGCATTAGCGTCCCCTTTTGTCGGCCATCAACTTCACTTAATTTGATACTTTTTCTTTGATGATTAACCAGCCAGGCTGATGGCTGTCTGACTTCTCCAGAACATCCAGATGGACAGTCCGCCCCTGCTCACTGCTTTATTTATTTATTAGTGATGAGATACCTGCAGCACAGGTGAGTCCTGCAGATTTTCTCATGACTCTTTTCAAACTGTTTTTCTCTGAGAGCACTGTACCAACATCAGATGTTCAACTACACTGGGCTGCTGTTCTACATTAATATGGTAAAATAAGCTCCATGACTACTGATGATGGGACTGTTTTTGTTTTATTTTCTTCTTGATTGCATGAAAAAAAGCAGCAAACACTTTGGAAAAATCAGGTAGGGTTGACATGTTTCTACATTTGAAAAGTATCTTTTTTTTAGGAATGGCACAAAGATGTGTTGCTGTTCAAGTCTCTGTGTTTAGATCATTGTGCTCAATAATTTGGGAACACTTCCCAAAAACACCCAATGTACTTGTTACATCGTAAGAAGAATGGCATCTATGCTAATATTAGTCTGTTTCTTTCTTATTCCGAGGTCACTGTAGCCACCCAGATCCTGACTGTATCCAGATCAGATGGTGGATCAGCACCTAGAGATGACCTCTACAGCCCTGAACGTCAGCGGACACCAGGACAACTAGATGAGCCCCAGAGACAGATCCCCAGTGAGGACCCTGTCTCCTAGACAGCCATCATGACAAGACCACAGGAACCAGATGAGTCCTTTGCACAATCTGACTCTGCTGCAGCATTTCGACACATTATTTCCCCGTCTAAATACTTTAAAGCTGATATAAAGCCACCCAACTTTATATCAAGCTGATGTAAAGCTGCTTTGACACCATTTGCATTGTTAAAAGCACTATACAAATAATAGTGACTTGACTTGCCTTAATCTGTCTTTGACCTTCATTATGAATATGTTGATTATACTGTGTTGGATACTGTTGGATTACAAATGTATAAAATGATAAATCTAGGTTCCAATGTAATAGTATATAAACTGAAAAAGTACCTAACATTGTGTTTTACATTTTGAGGTAAAGATGATGACATTCTAAGAAGATGAAGTCAGGCAGCCCAGGTGTCTGAGACATTAACCTTTTGTCTTTATGCACTTCCTGACCATTGGGCAGGGTCCTAAGTTAAAGGTGAATGCTAAGCTCAAGGCACAGCTGTGCCTTTGTCTCTATGATAATGTGAAGGTATGGGCGATACTGTCAGGCTGATTGGATTAGCACCTATGCATTTGAATGACACTGTTATGCTGATGAGGTCAGGGCTGGGGAAATTCTGGTAATGGGCTGATTCCTGTACTGTATTTGCATGCTTTGTTTAGAATGTCTCCACCTCTTTGTATTCCATCCCCTTGAAAGGTATAAACTCTACTGTGCTGAGCTATAGTCAGACTTAGATGACTGCAGCGATGCACAGCGAGTTCTCAATAAAGAGTAACTTCTGCTTGAAAGATATCCCAATGCCTCCTGGTCTCTATTGTAGGAGGAAAAAGTCTCCTACAATACAAATAATCAAAACCCCCATTATTTTACTCTCCTCACATTTTTTGTTACCAGCTTCACACACACATTACTGACTGATGGCTCATTATGGGAGGCCTTTTGTCTCTCAGGTGTAAATCACTAAATATTCATGGACATTGTCACTCACATTGTCAAATTAATATGTTCATTAAAAAATAAAAAAAATTAAAACTTGTTACAGTTTATTGTTATTATGTAAGTGAAATATGTAAGGAAAAAATTATGACAGGCTGTTGAATTATTAGATAAATAATGCACACTCGAGGTGGTGATGTGGCCATGATGTGAAGCAGAGTTATATACTATTACACCTCAGGTGTGCATTATTTTCTAATAAATCAATGACCCAGGGTCAATTATTCCGCTTATACTATGGTTACCACACCTCAAGACGTCGAGCAGATGATACATTTCAAGGCATTAGGCCAGATTTTGTCCTTAAAACACTATTGTGACTAGGATTCATTTTTTTCCGGATCTGATCCAATGCCTCCATCGTTAAATCTAAATCGACATTTTTGACCTAGTAATGGAGGACAGAGCCGTTGTCAGCAGACTAATGAAGTTAAAAATTAAGTTATTAGACAGACAGAGAGAGAGAGAGAGAGCGCGTGTGTATTACCTCTATGAGTCTGTGTGTCTCTCATCAGTGTTTGGCTGCAGCATCTCTACTACCAGTAAAACTTTATGGTAACACTTTAGAATACGGAACACTTATTCACTATTAACTATGACTTTTCCCTCAATAAATTCCTAATATGCTGCTTATTAATAGTAAGGTTTACAACTTTACATTCATTTTCTTCAAGAACAGCGCCGTTGTTACTTCACTTGTGAGAAATGTGATCTAGCTTTTAAGTTGCTAAACTATTTTACTGATAAAATCATCAGAGTAGTGCTAACAATGTTAGCGTGTGTGTGTTTCCGTACTATAGGTGTGTACGTCTGTAAGGGAGAGAGAGCGAGAGAAATGGAATATGTGCTTTCTGTACATAATAAAACATAATTTTGTGGCAAAAACATGGAAATAATCTGAAGTTTGAAGCCTATTGTTTACTGTATTTAATTGTTTGGCCAATGTCATTGTGATTTTTATCACAGCATGTCACAACAACAGTGTTGCCAAGTCCACGCTTTTCCCGTGGAATTGAGTCACTTTAACTCTGTCCCCGGAAATGTCTCTGTTTTACAGCACATCCAAAAAAAAACAGTAAATACATGGAAAAGCCCGATCGACATAGCCTGCAGAGTACCAGAGCAATCATGTAGAGATTATTTTCACCAGCAGAGGGTACTGCGAGCTACACTGATTACTTGGTAATGCTCCGCTGTTTTAGTGAGTAAGAATTTACGACGTGACATGAGAAAGCATTATCAAATATCAAAAGAGTCAAAGTTGTCAGGGTCAAGGTTAAACTGCTCATGTTAAATGAAAATAGCTTAATACTATGTGTATGTACTATATAACAGGAAGCAGGATTGCAGGATAAACATTCCTATTAAGTTCCGTCATCACAACAGAATTCCTACACTTTTCTACCACGTGAGTGAAAGTATGCAGAAATATGGACAAATAAAAATGATATTCATCGAAACAATTACACTTGCAACTATTACATTTGCAGAAAGGACATCTTTGCTCAAAATGAGCCAAAAATACAAAATAAGAAGCTTAATTAAGGATAGTGAAGGTCCATTTCCAAAAGCAAGTTTAAATTACTGGTTGTAATGACTATATATAGTTTGTGAAAATTTAAATATTGAATGCAATTAGAAAATGTTAAAAATGTTGAATACAGTATATTTAGACACTAACTAACACTTGATGGCTGCTCTGCCAATTCTTCATCATCAGTTAGGAACCTAGGTGTGCTATTTGATAGCAATCTTTCCTTTGAAAAACATGTTTCTAGCATTTGTAAAACCACATTTTTTCATCTTAAACATATGAATGAATGAATGAATGAATGAATGAGGCATTTATATAGCGCTTTAATGTGTATTGCAATACAATATGTGGGGGTCTCTCCTCAACCACCACCAGTGTGCAGCATCCACTTGGATGATGCGACGGCGGCCACAGGACAACGGCGCCAGTGCGCTCACCACACACCAGCTACAGGTGGAGAGGAGAGAGAGAGTCATGGAGCCAATCAAGTGGATGGGGACTATTGGGAAGCCATGATTGACAAGGGCCAGTGGAGGGAATTTGGCCAGGACACCGGGGTTACACCCCTACTCTTTACGATGAGTGTCATGGGATTTTTAATGACCACAGAGAGTCAGGACCTCGGTTTAATGTCTCATCCGAAAGACGGTGCTTTTTTACAGTATAGTGTCCCCGTCAATATACTGGGGCGTTAGGACCCACACAGACCACAGGGTGAGCACCCCCTGCTGGCCTCACTAACACCTCTTCCAACAGCAACCTAGTTTTCCCAGGAGGTCTCCCATCCAGGTACTGACCAGGCTCAGCCCTGCTTAGCTTCCATTGGCTGCAGGGTGATATGGCTGTGGATAATATATCTAAATTTGTGACCTATGCTCTCAATATCAAATGCAGAAATGTTATTTCATGCGTTCATGACCTTGAGGCTAGATTATTGTAAAGCTTTATTGGTTGGTTGTTCTGCACGATTAATAAACAAACTCCAGCTGGTCCAAAATGCAGCAGCTAGAGTTCTTACTAGAACCAGGAAGTATGACCATATTAGCCCAGTTCTGTCAACACTGCACTGGCTCCCTATTAAACATCGCATAGATTCTAAGATCTTGTTAATTACTTAGGTGCCAAACCATTCAGGGCTTTATAAGTAATTGAGCAAGCTCTTATCGCATTATAATCCTTCACTTCTGCTGCGTTCTCAAAACTCTGGCCATTTGATAAAATCTAGAATATCAAAATCAACTGCGGGCGTCAGATCCTTTTCCTATTTAGCGCCCAAACTCTGGAACAATCTACCTAACACTGTTCGGGAGGCAGACACACTCTGTCAAGTTTAAATTTAGATTAAAAACCCATCTCTTTAACCTGGCTTACACATTACACACTAATACACTTCTAATATTCAAATCCGTTAAAGGATTTTCAGCACCTAGAGATGACCTCTACAGCCCTGAATGTCAGTGGAGATCAGGACAAATAGATGTGCCCCTGAGACTGATCCCCCCCCGAAGACCTCATTACTTAGATGGCCATTGGGACAAGACCACAGGAACCTGATGAGTCCTATGCACAATCTGACTCGGCTGCAGTTGTAATTGAGTCCTCTGCACAATCTGACTCGGCTGCAGTTGGAATTGAGTCCTCTGCACAATCTGACTCGGCTGCAGTTGGAATGGAGTCCTCTGACTACTGGATTCCTCTGGCCAGAGGAGAACGACACACTATTTCCCCATTTAATTCTGTAAAGCTTCTTTGACACAATTTGCATTGTAAAAAGCACTGTATAAATAATGGTAACTTGACTTGACTGTTATTTTTCATATGTTTTTATATTTGTTATATTTTTGTAGCGTTATTCAAATTTCTCTGAATGTAATAGTGTTTTGATCATTTTGCTATTAACAATGATTAATATTCAATATTTTTCAAAGTGGACTATTTTTCCATATAATTTTTTGTGTTAATGAATAAGGTGTCATGCTTCACTCTCAAACTAAATGTGGTAGTATGTTGTTAATAATTTTATGGAAAACAATTTACCTCAGTATCTCCAGCTTACAGTTTCTCTTCAGTCCGTGAGAAAGCAGCTTCACACCTGAATCCTGCAGGTCATTGTTACTCAGGTCCAGCTCTATCAGACGGGAGTTTGAGGATTGTAAAACTGATGACAAACTCTCACAGGACTGAACAGTGAGATTACATATGGAAAACCTGAATGAGAAAAACAGTAATTGCACACAGAATAAATCTTAGCAATGTGATTTTTAATGATTAATGAAAAAAACAAATTGAATGAAAGTGTTTGAAATCAGACCTCAGTATCTCCAGCTTACAGTTTCTCTTCAGTCCGTGAGAAAGCAGCTTCACACCTGAATCCTGCAGGTCATTGTTACTCAGGTCCAGCTCTCTCAGACAGGAGTTTGAGGATTGTAGAGCTGATGACAAACACTCACAAGACTGAGCAGTGATACTACAGCCATATAGCCTGTGAAGAGAACAAAACAAACAGCCATATTAATGTGTTTATCAGGTTTATAATCTGGACTGCATGTTTGTCCTAAATACAACATAAGCATTAAAATGGTGGACATTAACCCTCTGGGGTCTGAGGGTGTTTTGGGGGCCTGGAGAAGTTTTGACATGCCCTGACATTTGTGCTTTTTTCAGTTGCTTATAAATATATAAATGGCTAAAGTCTAATAACACTGTAAACAGCACAAACTGGGTTACAGTAATATGTTAGCAGCATTTATTTACATGATTGTGTTTTTGAGAAAGAAACATTTATGCGTGGTTAGTGAAAAACTACAAATTTGAAGTCACTGAAATAAACATTTGTTTACAAGACTTTTGAGAACTGGATCTTGTACCCTAGTGTTTTTGCTTCAAAATGAAATGAAAATCATCTTGTTTACTTGCTCACAGAAAACAATATATTGATTTAAATTTTCTAAGACAATTTTTGAGTAGAAAGGGTCTATGCGAGAAGGCGTCAACCTTCACATTCACACCTGAGAAGACAAAGGCCCGCATAATGAGCTGCATAATGAGCTTCATAATGAGCCATTCAAGCAGGTATGTGACTGAGAGGGAAGAGTTATAAGAAAGAATGAGGACAAAATAAATTTAGATATTTTTTGTTTGTAGTTTATTAAGAATATATTTAGCTATCACACAAAACAACTTGAGATTCACTTGCGAGTGCAGTTAAACAGTTTATTAGGAACAATCAAAGCTGTCTTTCAAAGCTGACTTTTTAGCATCATTACTCCAGTCACATGATCCTTCAGAAATCATTCTAATATTCTGATTTGCTGCTCAAAAAACATTTATAATAATAATAATAATACTAATTATTATTATTATCATCATGTTGAAAAGAGCTGAGGTTTTGCAGGTTTTTTTGATGAAAAGAAAGTTCAGAAGAACAGCATTGTAACATGATAAATGTCTTTATCATCACTTGTGTGCTAAATAAAAGTTTTAATTTATATATATATATATACATACTGACTCCAAGCGTTTGAATGGTATAGTGTATATTGTTACACTTGGAGTAAGACTGGAGTAATGATGCTGAAAATGTAGCTTTGATCACAGGAATAAATTACATTTTAAAATATATTCAAACAGAAAGCAGTTATTTTAAATAATAAAAATATTTCACAATATTACTGCTTTAGCAAATACAACTTTATGTATTTTGGATCAAATAAATGCAGGCTTGGTGAGCAGAAGAGAATTCTTTACAAAAACATTAAAAATCTTACTGTTCAAAAAGTTTGGCCTGGTAGTGTGTCATTCTTGCAACAGATTCTGTCCAACAGGTGAAGCACGTAAATCATACCTGATATTTACGTGTTTTATTTAAGTGTTTCTTCTACTTTCCATGGATTCATGAAGAAAAAAAACATAATCAGTAGTCTAGGAGCTTGTTGTACCATAGAATATCAGTGTAGTTGAACATTTGACAGAGAAGGCAGAAAGCGCACCCTGTTTGTTTTCTTTATTCTTCAAAAGCACAAAGTTTAGTTGTTATTATGAGTGTATACAAATAAAAGTAGACCCCTTACAGATTCGAATGGTGTATTGCTCTTATCTGTACGATCAAAAATGGCAAAGTAATTCAAGCTCATTTCGGCCTTATCAGGAAAATCTGCCACAAAACGCGTATCCGCGTTTGTCGACCCCAGAGGGTTAAAAATACATTAACCCTCTGGGGTCTAAGGTCATTTTGAAGCCCTTGAGATGTTTTGACATGCCCTGATATTTGTGCTTATTTCAGCTACTTAAAACATATTATTGACCAACATGTAATTTTTTTTTGTATTCAGCACAAACTGTGCTACAATATTATGTGACCAAGATGGTTGTACATGTTTGCATTTTTTAGAAAAAAAATATTATGCGTGGTTAGTAAGTTTTTTTTTTTTGGGGGGGGGGGGATGTAGCTGAAATAAGGCCATAAAACCCACACTAAATAGTTCTGAATAAGACTTTTGAGTAATCCATCTTGTAGGCTAGACTATTTACTTCAGAATTATGTGAAAATCATTCTGCTCACTCATTCACAGAAAACAATATATTGATTTAAATTTTTAAAGACATGTTTTGTGATTGAAAGCCTGTATGCGAGGGAGTGGCAATGGCCTTGAATATTAAGTGATTCTCACCCTAGAGACAAAGGGCCCTCCCCTAAATGGTCCCTAATTGCCCATCAGTGTGTCTGTGACTTTGAGGCAGGTAAGAGAGAATGTGAGGAGATTTAAAAAAAAAAAAATTTTTTTTATTATTTGTGGTTTATTTACAACACAGTATAATTAAAACATACATAATGAAGCTCAAAGACACATTATTGTGCACATTGATCTAACCACAGAGATGTGAACAGACTTTGAGTCATTCCTACAACAGATTCTGTTCAACAAGTGAAACATTTAAATCATACCTGATACATACGTGTGTTATTTAAGTGTTTCTGCTACTTTCCATGGATTCAATAAAAAAAAAATCAGTAGTCAAGGATCTTGTTTTACCATAGAATATCAGTGTAGTTGAACATCTGATTTTGGTACAGTGCTCTCAGAGGAAAACAGTTTGAAGAAAGTCATCAGGATTCATCTGTGGTGCAGGTATCTGATTCAAAATACAAACAACCAAAAAAAAAAAAAAACATTTGTGAGCATGTTAATATCAGAAGCATCTGTGTGTGTATATATATATATATATATATATATATATATATATAGGTTTTGTAGCCATAGACTCACGCATGTTTTGTACCATCGTAAATTTAAAAAAAAAAGGTTTTATGTCTGAGAAACTAATTATTATTGTTTAGCATGTTATTAAAATCTATTTTTGAACAGTGTAGGCTATTAATAATAAACATGTTTTAAACATACTTAGACTCGTAGCATTGATCATGTCACAGTGTACACCCATATTACTTTTATTGTTTTATACAAAGCATGAAAGCATCATCGCACCATAAGAAATTTAAATTTAATGAATTGCCTATCATATTCAAAATGTTTTACTCAATTTCAAACATTGTAGTCAGGAATTATAGTTTGGGAAAAACCCAACTATGATTTTGTAGTCATATAGCCTAGTATGTAAGATTTTATAGTAGCCTATGATATAAGTCTGTAGCCATAGACTCATGCATGCTTTGTACTATAAAAGGATGCACTTTGTACTATAAATAAGGATATGTTATATCTGAGAAACTAATTATTATTGTTTAACACGCTATTAAATCTATTTGTGAACAGAGTATTAATAATAATCACGGTCTAAACATTCTTAGATGCAAAGCATTCATCATGTTGTGCTTTGGGAAAAACCCAATTAAACACGTTAACTAATGCAAAAAAGAAACATTACTTACTCATCAGATCGATCTTCTCTTCTGGATGAAATATTGTTTTTCTTTTGCGGGAAATCCTGCCTTTACTCAGTGCGTCTTCTTCCAGAAATGAACAGTAGCTGCGATGAACGATCTCCTCACTCTTTGTTTATGTTGGGCGTCTCCATGAGCACGCGGCTCACGTGGTTATTTACATATGAACGGCGCGAGCCGCGAGGGGGCGCGATTGCATTAGAGATAATGAGTTAGACGGGAAAGACTGAACATTGTGTTGGTTTCATACGGATTAATTTCATTTAAAAGTAGACACTTCAAACTTTCCATAGATATAACTCCCATGTCTCTGTGTTGAGAATTCGCCGAGTTACAGTTCATTTTAGTGACATGTTTCAAAAAGCAGTTTGTGGAGACGGAGAAGACAAAGAGCACATCAAGTTTGTTTTCTTTTTTGTCCAAAACCACAAAGTTTTGTTGTAATTGTGAGTGTACACAAAAAACAGTAGACACTTAACAGTTTCGATTGATGTATAACACTTATTTGTGTGAGTATTTTTAGTGTCTTTTGCACTGATTTAAAAAAAAAACAAGCTGGTATCGCCGGCGATACCGTTGACCCCAGAGAGTTAAAATGGTATTAGTAACAGAAATGAG